>NC_081530.1:27910002-28192502 GCF_030273125.1 Centropristis striata
CTGTTAAATACACTTTAAGCAGCATTTACTAATGGTCATAATGCAGATAATTGCTAGATTTTTATTAATCTCTAACAGTAGTATGAAATTGAATTTGAAAAGTGGCATACATTTGAATTTGGTTACAATCCACTACTGGACATTGTTTTATCAAGAATGTGATAGTCCAAAAACAAAGATATTCAGGGAAGAAGATGCTTCATAAACATATACTATATCTTGTTTTCCTGCTTTCTACAGTAGGAAAGATAATGGCTGTGCTTTGGAAGGAGAGAAAATGGATGGCAGGAATAATATGTGTGTGCTTGTGCTGTTACTTTTACACTCAAATACAAGAAAACAATGGAATTAGATTAAAAAACAGCATTAAATCCCTTAAGGAGTGATACCTCTGTTGAGTATTCTCACTTAGTCATGTCTGTCTATTACTTTCTTTCACATCCCACCTTTTCCATTTTCATAAGTCTCCATGTTCCCTCCGCCCCAGTGGAGTCACCCATGCTGCAGCGTCGTGGCTTTAAATCCCCCTCTGATGCTTTTTCCATTTCAGTCACTCTTCTGTGTGTCACTATTTCACCCTGCTCTCACACGCCCTTGAATACTTTCACCTCCTGTACAGAGGGTTTGGATGAGTTTAAGGTGGTCCGGGATCCTGACCCATGGACAGGTAGGGAGGGGCGCTATGTCTGGAGAGGTCGGGGTCTTAGAGGAGAGGGGAGGGGGTGATGGAGAGGAAGAGAGAGACAGTGATTCACACCTGCACCGTCTCCGAGAGGCTGGTGAGAATTATGTTTGCTGCAGGTGTCCTTCACACAGGTGTGTAATCTCACAGGACTTCCAGTACACACCCATCAGACAATCTGTACTGTGGAAGTAAACACACACACACACACACACACACACACACTGACCACAAGAGTTCTCTGAGTATGTGTGAGACCAGTGACTTCCCATGTGAGACATGTCCTGTCAAGATGAGTTGTAGTGCAGGTGTGTGACTGACTCAGAGGAAGTCATTGGTCACACTGGTGCAGCCCAGGGAGGGGGTGGGGGTGGGGGGGACTTTGTCTCCATGGCAACAGCATCCATGAGGAGTGGCGGTCCAGCAAAACAGGAATATTTTTGAAAGCCAAGAGTCAAAGCTGCACGCAGGGTCTTACAAAAGATGATTGGTGTGTGTGAGTTTGTTATTTAACCATTTTTCACTCATAAGGAAAACAGCCCTGTGTTTAGATCTGTGACTATGTACTTTATAGATAAACCAATAGGCTTTTAGAGGGTTTGTTAAGGTGAAAGACATTTTAAGTTTTATAACAAAAGTCAATCCTTCAGTTAAAGGCAAATTGTGGGTCTCTCAATCGAAACAATAACAAAAGATGGAGTTTCGTGTGGACGTGAAGTAGAGAGGGATGATGGGAGTTGTTGTCATCATTACAGTTAGCGTCTCCAGGTTAGGATCTTTTCAGACCTACCTCATTCCCCTCAAGATTTATTAACACAATGCTGCCTTCTTCCCCCCCTTTAAGCCATCGCAGGTCGGACTGAGACAGTTTAAGGGTCAGTTCTTGCCCTGGGGCCATATGTTGCCAGTGTAGGGTCTAATTATTTTTAGACATTTTAATGCAGGGAATTTACATATATCGTTAAACTGAAAAGTAAAAAAAAAAAAACGAATTTTGGGATACATTATTTTCACTGAACAGTGACACCATGTGTGTACATGTGTCTGAATCTGCAAATAAATGTGTGTTTATACACACATTATAGTGTGTGTATTTCTATGTGTATAGCACTTTAAAAAAACAAAGGGAAAAGAGTAAAATAAATACTGATAGTTGGATATAGTAAAGGTCAAACAGTAATAAAGTAAACCACCCAAAAAACATGTTAAAAATAGATTAGAAAATTAGATGAAAACAAAATAGGAGGAGGCAATAAAACAAGGATTATGTATAAAAAATGCAAATATGCTCATACATATCCTGAAAATATTTAAGTATATCGGTAGAAGTTAATTGTGTCTCTGCATCATCAGCTGCAGTGTATAAACGGTCTGTGTTTAATAGAGATGGCCTCGCTTGACATCAGTGGAGTCACTGCGATCATCAGGACACATTCAACACAGAGCTGCCAGCCGCAGCACAGTCAGGATGAGAAGGACATGCAGCTATTCAAAGAGCTCACTTAATGAATTTGACTTTTGATGAGAGATTGTTAATTACCATGCAATGCGGTGAGACGAGGGAGGTGGCATACGGATTGGAAATGAGCTGCATGCAGATGAAAGACATTTTAGCACAAGAACTATAAAATGTATGAGTTCATGCTAACACGCACACACAAAGTGTTTCCTCTGTTTGAGTCATCTTTATTCTTTATTTATGTTAAAAAATAATATAATAACTACAACTATTATTTGACTGGTTTGCAGAACTCTGATTTACCAGATTATTAATTACCCTTGTGCCGTTAGTTGCTCTGATGTTCTGAGAGGACAAAAATGTCTTTTATCAAAAAAAGTTCCATAAAATCATACTGAAAGATTATTTTTCCCTTTTCACCGAGTGAAAAATATTAATTTATTTTTGAGAATTCTAACCCTTTAAATGCCAGATTGTATACATAATGCCCTTTTTTATTTATTATATTAAATATTAATTATATTTAAAACAACTTTTTTCCAGTTGAAGCCAGAGCTGTAGACTGAAAGCTTGACATAACAGAATGCATGATTTTATGCTGCATTGGCTATGGGATCCATACTTGTGGTTTTAATGAGTTTCAGTATGTTAGAGTTTGTTTTTTGCAGACCAGATGAGAGGAGAGTAATATCATTTTGACTATTTATTAAGCCAGTAATGAAAGAGTAAACCATGTACGACAGTCATTTCTGATCAGAAAAGGTCCATGACCTTTTTTTTTCTTTTCTTTTTTAGTTGACAGAACACAGGAGCTGCTGCCTCCATTGGTTAGTTACTTTGTGTTTTTTTTATTATTATTATTTTTATTGGATTTTTCTTTTCAAACAATAAAACAAGACAGACATTCAACAAACAACAGACACTTCAATCAGAAAGAAAAACAAGCCATTATAGCCCATCATGATGGGCTATAATGGCTTAAATAAATAGCAGTAGTCACATATTGCAGGACTTTTAACTCCAGACAAGCCAGTATAGCCACATCACATAATATGTAAACAAAACTGAGTCTGCTTTAACAAAACACAAAAACATAAAATTGAAACACACCCACCCCCCTCCCCTCCATGACCTTTTCTGATCAGAAATTACCGTCTGTAAGACAGTTAGCTGCAACCACCGTCAGAGAAAGGATGCCCATGTTTCTTTTACACAGAGTTCTTTAATGTGAATGTGCAACTATCTAATTGGTAAAAACTGTTGGGGCAGCATCCTGGTTTACACTCGGCCTGCCCATTGATGGCACACAGGCTAAGCCCTTAACCTCTTGGTGCTCCAGCTTTCAGACACCGCCCTGTGGAAGAGAAAAAAGCTAACAGCACACTTCTATATCTCGTATCCAGTGTTTGTCAGTGCCTGCCTCCACCTGGGTTTATGACTTTGGATGTGACTCTATGAATATGTCTGTGTTACATCTGCTTGCCCCCAAATATGTGGGTGCATGCAAAGTGTTATCTGTGTGTGCTCTTGTTCAATACTCCTTTTTCTGTGTGCTGTGTCTGCCATATACAATGTGTGTTTTATGCTTTCCGAAATACACTTTTAAGCAGCACTTACTAAAGGCTATAATGCAGATAATGCTAAATTTGTATTAATCCCTAACAAGTCGGGACATTTTTGTAGAAAAGGGTCTGTAAGGTAGAGTTAAAAAATTAGACAAAAACATCCCATTCTTGCCTAAATCTAGGCCTAATTCTTTAATTTGGCAAATAGTTGATAAAATTAAAGCGACAAAAATGTCCATAAAGATACACGGGGGTCAAAGGCCATTCACAGCCAAAGTATACCCACACACGTGTTTCACTTATTTTGCCTAATTCGACCTCTCCTCGTGGTTTTCTGTATGTGTGTAAACTTTGTTTGACTGACACCTGCCTCACTTTCCTGTAGGAACTTATTTAATTGGGACAATTATACTTTTTTCCTTATAGAGCCGTTTTCACAGCAGGTGTTCTGACTGAGCAGGTGTTACTAATCACATTAACGATGGCTCTGCCCCAGTAAATCATGTCAATGTGACAGAGAATCAGCATAAACAGGAAAGTAATGGCAGTGGTGGAATTTAACTAAGTAGATTTACTCAAATACTTTTCTCCAGGGGGCTTTTAAATAGTTTATAAAGCTTACTTCTTAGGCTTTATAAACTTAGGAAGTAGGGGAAATGGACAGAAATGCTTTGGGAAAAAAAGTCATCTCGAACAATAAAGTAGAGTACAAGTCCTGCATTTCCTATCCTGTTTCTACAGAGTTCAATTGTAACATTACTAGAGTAAACACTGTGTGTAAGTGATCACCACCTTGGAGTGACAGTACAGGATGAGCAGAGTTGAGGCTGGCTGCATGACATCGCCCTCTAGCTGTGAATGTTGAGAACTACTGCAAAGATATTTCATTATGGATGTGCAACTCACACTCTGGTGTGCCTGCAGACTTACAACAAAACCTGCAATAACAGAGGTGGAAGAAGTGTTTAGATCTTTAGTAAAAGTAACACTTAAACAAAGTAAAACATTCCACATGAAAAAAAGTATTAACATCAAAATGTGCGTCAAAGTTAAAAGTTACAGTACCTATAAGTCATATTGGGCCCAAGTGTCATGTAAATAATAATATCAATATCTATAATGCATTATTGTTATTTTGTATAAACTGAATAAACACTCATTATTTACTTAAAGCTATTAAGTCTCAATACAGTGAAAATATTTCATAGTTAAATAAATAAAAAATGAACTTTTTTGATTTACTTGTTCAATAAATAAGTATATGTATGTTGAATCAAGAAATAATAATTCACATGGCTGTATTAGAATTGTGAAAAATTTAACTTTTTATTTAGAAAATACTTAAACAACTTGATTTCATTTATAACAGTGCAGTACTATTAAATCACTCTACATTTACCAACTACAACATTAATGTGATGAACACATAAATGCATCGTCAATTACAATCCAATAACAGAATAAAAATGATTCTGAAATGGGGGATTTTTTTCAGAAATGTTGGCACTTTCGGAATATTTTGTTGTTAACACTTAGAAAGGGGCCAGTTGTCATAACGAGCATATGGGATTTTAAATACGTGACTTTGACTTTAGTGCAGTGTTTTTACACTCCTTTATTTCAATAAAGTAGTGTAACACAACCACTGATCAACAAAGATAGAAATTTACTCAAGTATTGTACTGAAATACAATTTTGAGGTATTTGCACTTGTACCATTTTAATGCTGTTTTGTACTCATACTCCACTACATTTGAGCTAGAAATGTTGTATTTATTTACTCTGTTACATTTGTTTCACAGCTAAAGTAACTTTTCAGTTCTATATTTTATATTTGAAAAATGTTATCATCTTTTTAAATATATAAAACAACAGTATAATAGATTATACTACCCAGAAGTACAGCGAAAAAAAATTAAGATTTTTTTTTTACGTTGACAACTTTAACATGCTGCTTACATGTAAATGGTAATACATCTGTAAATATCCAAATAATTTAAGAAAAATATAACTCTCTAAATGGTATGAAATTATATTGAATTCAGAACTTTTACTTGCAATGAGGTATCTTTATATTATTGTATTGCTATTTCAACTTAAGGCAAAATGCTACAGGCAAAACAAAATGTCATTTTTTAAAATTTGTTAATGTACCAGTCAATTTTGCAATTTTTGGTTATTTTGCTTTCATAACATGTCATCTTTCAGACTAGTGGAAAGAAAATGTAAAAAAAAATAATTAAAAAAAGACATTTAAATGTCTATTTTGCTACACTTTTTCTGTTTGTGTATGTAGATTGCTCCTTAATTAACAAAATGTTAGTATTAGATCATTCATAATTTGCATATTTAAACATAAAATTTCAGAAAACTTACTGACTTAATGTAAAGTTTCATGTTGCTATTAGTGTTTTGTTTAACCTTAGTCTGTAGTCATGCAAAATGTATGGAGTTTAATACATATCTTCAATATGCTCTCAAAATAAGATATTTTTAGTTTTCTATTTCATTCCTCTCTACAATCTGAAGGTTGTTCATATATCATCATTGCCTGACTTATTTTTTAAAAAGATGGAAAAAGGTAAAAATAAAATAAAAATGTAAATGCACTGGCATTGGAAGTATTTTCTGAGTGATAAAAACATAAATCCAAAAATTGCCCGTGCAAATAATTTACTCTAATATGTCAACAAAATGAAGCAAGAATTTTAACAAAGAATTTAAACAAATGTTTAGATTTCTGTTCTGGAAGCACATCTTTAAAAAAAAAAAAAAAAATTATTACTGTTGATACATAATGCAGGTAATGACAGAGGAGTCAGCTCTGGTTGTAATTGGTGGTGTATGGGTGTGAGTGTGTGTGTGTGTGTGCGTGTGTGTGTGTGTGTGTGTATGTGTGTGTGTGTGTGTGTGTGTGTGTGCAGGCTGAAGCCTCGGTGTGACAGTGTTGCACATCTCTCCTGCAGAAAGAGTCTTTGCTGCTGCTCTGGCGTCCACACAGATGCGAGTGTTTCCTTCCTTCACTCAGACCCACCGGGTTCGTGTCAGGTCACGTCCCGGTGCTGTAATACCCCTCACTGCCGCGGCGAATGCGGCCAAAATGGACCTTTGTGGTAATTTCCCCCAAATCTCCGCAAGACCCCACAATCAAAACAAATCGACCACGCGTGCTTTTCCCGCAGCAATGACGTCACGTAAGCCCTCCCCTTTCCCCGCAAGTAAACAGAAAACACCGAGGGAAGCGTCCATGTCAGCCGCCATACGAGCGCTGGATGCGGGGAAATGTGCTGCGGGAGATGAGAGTGGACGTTAATTTAGAGTTCCCGGCGTGTGTTTTTTTTAGCAAACTTCGGGGTGATTTGGGGCCAGCTGACTAGCGCTGGAGCGATGAAGGGAGAGGCGGAAGTGAAGTCACTTGACAGACCGTCCATGTTATTATTGTTATTTTGGTAGCCCTGTGATGAGACGGGCTGGGGAGCCGTTGGTCTCCGAGACAACGACCGTTGACGTTACCGCAGGCCGCCCCGGACCGACACCACCCTCCTCACTGACCCGGAGACAGGAGCCTCGCTGACGGCTGGGGGTGGGGGGGGGAGGGTGTGTGAGGACCCAGCTCCAGCTCGGCTCCTACACTCCGGCCGAAAATAAAACGGCGACAAAAACAATAACGGCGAACGGCTCGACTGGTGTCTGTGCGGTTTGTAGCAGGGACGTGCCGCAGCAGACATGAACGGTATCACCAAGGGCCGGTTCGAGGTATGACACAGGGAGTGGACCAGCCACGGTGAAACTGTTTGTTTCTAGTAGACGTGGGAGTCGTGGTGGGCTTGTATAAGCAAAGTGTGTGTGTATGTACGTGTGTGTGTGCTTGTCTTTATATAGTTGTGAGGGCCAACCCTTGGCAGAACACCAACAGTGTGAGGACATTTGTAGTTGTGAGGACATTTTTTCCCGGTCCTCACAAAGAAAATGCTAGGATAGCCTCTAAAGGCCTTAATTAATTATCTGTATGAATTTCAGGGAAGGTCCTAACAGAGATGGTAAACCCTGAAATGTGTATGTTGGGCTAGGGGAAGTGGTGGTCCTCACAACTATATCAAGACGTGTGTGTGTGTGTGTGTGTGTGTGTGGTCGACCGTGCTCCTAATTTTACATGCAGTCAGGAGCCGAGGCGTTTTGTTGGTCAAGGGTAATCCAAAATCCTGTTATTGTCCTGCCGCACCAGTAGACAGCGACAACATGGAGCTCAGGACTGCGGGACAGGAGGGCTGTGGCTGAGGATAGTCAATATATCAGGGCCGAGGCTGGCTGGCACTGTCGCCTGAGGTTACAGGCTTTCAGGAGGGGCTGCAGATGGAGAGTAAATATTGTGAATAAAAGCAGTGTAACAGCATTCAATTAGTCATCACTCCTTGGGTTTGGCAGCCGCGACACCTCCTGTGATACCTGTTAATGACAGGTGCCACAGGAGGTTTAGGTGGCTTTGTGAGGGCACACTACAGATGGCCCTTTTGTTTTCCAGAATTATTGATGTTATAGCACATAACATCGGAGCTATGAATGATCGTGTGTCCTCCCACAACCTTTCCATCTCTCCATGGTAATTTTTTCAGGAAAGTGGTAAACACACACCCTTTTGTAGAGCTCAGTGCTCAACTGCAGTGGTGGAAGTATTCAGATCTTTTATTTAAAGGGACAGTTCACTCCCAAAACAAACATGTTTTTTCCCTCTTACCTTATGAATCTAGTTTGTTTTAGTATAAGTAGGGTTGGGCGATATGTATATGTCCAAAGTGAAACATCAAGATGAGTGATGATGTCGTTGTTGGGGTTGTCTTGACTAAACTGTGATGGCCTGGTAAAATTCAAAATTGATAGTCATTACATTAAAGTTCTAATTAGTTAGAAGTAATTTTCATGTTTTGTTTAGAGGTAACAGTCCTAGTGTTCACCTTCAGTTGTGCTAGCAAAATCAATCTGCACACTGTTGGTATATCAGAATTGTTACTTTTAAGCATGCAGTGAATGCCATTAGTGCCACCGCAAACCTGCACTCCAATGTTGGTGTCGATGGGGGTTGGGAGAAGGTTTTAAATCATGATGTCGGGCTCAATGGTTGAGGTTTGTCAGCCATCTGTAATGGACAATGACATCAACCATCAGTCCAACTCTAGGTTTAGGTTTCCATGTGTTGCAACAGCGGTCTTAGAGATGTCCGCTTTCATGTAGGAACTATGTTAGAAAGAAAGTAGTTAGTACATGAAACTGCTCACAACAAAGTCTGTAGATCATCTAGAGTAACCGGGTCATCATTTTTTGATGAACACATTGCTGTTGAGTTTTTGAAATGTATTGTTTTGATTATTTTAGCATTAAAAGCAGTCTGCCTCAGTCTGCCTGCATTATGAGTTATATTACTGTATGTTTTACTGGCGCATTGATGTGTGTGTAGCATTTTATGTTATGTTTAAGCAGGTTGAGGTATAACAGAATTGTATTATTTTATATGCTGTTAAGTAGTTTGATCTATAACAAAACATTATATTTTCAAAGATATTTATCTGCTTTGTACTTAAAACACTGATTTTCAAAGTGACCAGTAACAACAGCTCTCAGATAATAGTAGTAGTAGAACAATATTTGCCTGAAATGTCGTGAAGTATAATGTATGAATCCTCCAAACACTCATGTGAAGTTGCATACAATTTTACAGATTGCTTTGAAGTGCAGCTTCATTCACATGACTTCAATTCATGCCTGTTACCTGAAGAATAACAATAACCATTGTTTCACCGTGTCAGCGTCTTCATCAGAAAATGTGACTAGTTAAATCAGCTCCCGTCCAACTGGTTATAGGTCGGCTGAGCTGTTAGCATTGTTTATTGGAAAAAAATCATTCCCACATTGTTGGGATGCTTCAGGGTTTGACTTGATGGTACTTGACTTTCCCCCGTCAGGTGTTCAGCTTGCTTTAAGCCTGTGAGTAGTATGAATGCATGTGTCTACGTGTGTGAGTGAATGAGAACAGAAGGTGGTAGTGGCGCTGATGTGTGTTGCCATATCAGTGGTTTTCTCAACAGAGCCGTAAGCTTCTTACACGCAGATGAAAACCAGTGTGTGGTGGGAAACAAGCTGGTGTGGATATGTGTGTCAGAAGAGCAGTAGCATGGGAGGGTTGACTAATAGCCTAACACCTGAGATTATGCTTCAAAGTTGTGTTGTAGAACAGAAATTAAACATGTGCCCTTATTGAATTTCTTCATTGGTGCTTCAATGTGGCAACTCTTAACCTGAGCCATGCCAAGTTCAGACACCAGTTTTTCATATCCACTCAGTTGTACACTGTCTAGGAATAGGAGTATGACTGCAGAGAGGAACTCCCTGCTTGGGAATGCTGCTCTGCTGGCACAGGGAACCAGGGCACCAGAACGCTGAGGTGATAACTTTAATCAAGTATGCGTACCAGAGATGAACCCTGCTGTCATAATGTCAAAACTATGTCTGAGATCACACACCGAATCCTTTGCTCGTGCCAATTGACCTGCCAACCTCTTTACCAGGGTTTATGTTACACAACACTTTGACTTTCTGCCCATTGACATGCAAATACAATTTATATATAAAATAGGTTTCAGTTTATCTGTTTGTCTGCAAGATTATAAAAAACTACCCACCTGATTTTCATGAAACTTGGTGGAAGGGTGAAGCATGGGCCAGGGAAGAACTCATTACATTTTGGAGCAGAACCGAATCACGGGTGAATACACAAATTAGTTTTCACTAACGGTAGCATTGCAAAATAGGGCATTTGTGCTGCATTCGTGTGGTGTTGGAATAATCTGAAAATAACTTCCAGATTATATTTCATGGCTCAACTGATGCATAAAATCTCACACAAATACCAGTAACAGTTATCAAGGAGTTGTTTAAACACTGAGCAGTGGGACCATTTGAGGAGCATGTGAATGCACCACTGGCCTTGGTGGGTGTCTGCTGAGTGCCATTCTAGTTGATTAATGATTCAGTCTATAAATAATAGTGTAAGTTTTAGCAGTCCAAAAGCCAATCTCACAAATGTGAGAATTTGCTGCTTTTTCTTTTCTTATTGTATAGTAAACTGAATATTTTAGGTTTTAGACCGTTGGTGAAGCAAAGCGAGATCTATGATGAGCTTTAGGAAATAATTTTATGATGTTTTATCGACCAAACAATCAACTAGAAGGGTACTTGGAGAGCGCAGACCTCTGCTAAGGCATGTCCTTCTCAAATGTTCCAACTTGAGGAGGCGTTTGTGATCATTTTCCAACAAATTTTTCTGATTATTTTGACACCAGACTTAGTCAACATGAATGCCCTATCTCGCAATGATAATGAAAGTGAAAAGTAATTTGTGTTTCACCCCTATGCTTTGGATCTGCTCCAAAATGTAATGGGATCTTACTTGGCCCATGCTACACCCTTCTACAAAGTTTCATGAAAATCAGGCCGACAGTTTTTCCAAAATCCTGCTGACAGACAGACAAACCAAACCAAAACATTATCTTCTTGTAGGAGGTCATTAATCCAGAAAATAATCAGCAGATTAATTAAATAATTGTTATTGGCAGCTCTAATAGAAGCAGGTTTATACCAGCAAATATTTGGTATTTTTCCCTGGAAAAAATGACTCAAATCCTTGTTTCAGTAGTAATCTGTAAAGTCCGAATGTGGATCTGAATTAGAAGTAGATGGCATTATGCAATAAAAGTTATGTGTCTGTTTGCAAGTTTAAACCAAATCATAGAAATATTATTTTGCCACTGCCATCACTATAAAACTCACCAGGTTAGATTGTGTGGAACTACGTGTCTGTTGAAGGAAAAGGTCAAAGGTGAGTGATGTGTTACAGAGGTGGTTTGGAATTAAGTCTAAATTTAGTCCTAAATCCTAAGCCACCTCTGGCTTTAGAGAGACACTGAGTCAATATACAGAAGGCCTTGTCTATTCCTACCATCCAGTACACACAGTATTATACAATTAAGGTCAACATACTTTCAGTTTACTCAGTTGATACGGTTCTAAATATAACTGAAAGTCACATCGTAATGATAAAGGAAGCGTTTATTCAGGGATTTTGTTCAAACTTCATTAAGCAGAAGGCCCTCATGGGTAGATTGTGAAAATGAGTTATCCAATAAAGGAGGATGTGTGAACCAATGATGGAAAAAGGTTTTAAGTTAACTAGATCCTGGCACTATTATTGGATGTAGTTAATGAATAGGTTCAAATCTGTTTTAAAGCTCTTTGTCTGCTGTGTTGTTACCTAAAGATAGATGTTAAAAATCAATCCAGTTTAGTTAATCTTTTCATGGACCTTGACTGGACCAACTCCCTCTCTTTTGTCTTTTGGGCCTTGTTTCCTCTCAAATGGCCTTTACTTCCTCCCTCCCTCTTACTCCTCTTGTTGTATTCTGATTCTAATCATGACTTTTGTACATATTTTTGCCGTGGCTCCTGCACCATATCCTTTTTTGCCTGTGTCTCTCACTTCCTCCATCTTTCTCCCATCCTCCCTCTCCTTTACTTCTTTCTCTTTCGAGGAGCTTGCATCTGTCATGGAGACTGCTGGAGCCAAGACGTTTCCAGAATCAACCTTTGCTCCTCCTGTGCCTTTCCCCTCGCTCCCCTTTGTGTTTTCACATTTCAGTGTTTGTGTTTGCGTGTGAAACAGCAGGGAGTCCCCCCTCATTAGATACGGTTGCTGAGTCTTTGAGGATACAAGTGTATCACTGGCAGAATGTGTGTGTCTGCAGAGGCGCAGCGAATGTGGGCGTTTGACGTAATTTAAATTCATGGCTGAAAACAGCCCACCTGATCTAGAATGTTCTGACTCTGTTCTTCACACAGAGAAGTCTGACTTGAATCACCTGCAAGTGTGTGTATGTGTGTGTGTGTGTGTGTGTGTGTGTGTGTGTGTCCCACTCAGCAGATGGCCAGACATCCAGCGAGTAGACTAATTGAGATAAGCATGCCAACAAGCTGACCAGGCTAACAGAATTATAAGCTTGTAAGGAGAGGACGTGGAAAGCCAAATGTAGCTCTGACTTGTTTATTAGCAATGCTTAAGAAAGTAATTGCGTTTTTTTCTGCACTAGTAACTGGGAAGGTGTAAGGTTCTGTTTTTATTAAAGGCTAGGTTCCCGTTTTTTCAAGCCTGTCATAAACCATCACTCAGAGGCCCATACTCAAATTGAAAGTGTTCATAGCGGCTGCAAAGAAACCCCTTATCAGGCCTTATCAGCCTCTTTAGTAGCAAATTTTCCTGTTGTTTCTTTCTTGAGCTGCAGAAGACAGAGAGAGTAACAAAAACAGAGTTTCATACTAAAATTCTTGAACACACTCATTTCATTTTGCTAATTCAGACTACTGAAGTCTCATGTTATTGTACTGTCATTTCAACTTTGGATTTTTTTATACTAGGGTGTAACGGTATACAGAAGTCATGGTTAGGTTCATACCCCGGTTTAGGAGTCACGGTTCAGTGCGAGTTCAGTACAGTGGGGAAAAAAACAAATGCATCAGGTTCTTTTTTTTCATTTATTGAGCAGACAGTAGTGCAAGTGTCAAAGAAAAAAAAATCTGGCTGGGGACTGAGGTAGCATTTTGCCCACTGGCAACTTCAGTAAACTATTTTCAGTTCAGCTTATTAGACTAAAAACACACTTATCAAAACACAACAGGTCACAACAGGCTATAAAAGCATCTCATGATATGAAATTGAAAATCTCATCTCAAAACCTCATCTTAACGCGGAAGCAAATGGATTATATTCCCCCTTGTTGTGAGTTCTTAATGTACATATGGGAATATACGGCTGGTTTTTAAGACTTGAGGAAAAAAAGGTGAATTTGTCCTTTAAATACATTCTGCGTTGGTGAAACTTAATAATACATATATATTACGTATATATATGTATACTACCTTAAAAAGGCAGACAGCAGTAACCACAGAAACAGTGAAGTTGAGAAAAAAGGATCTGAACTTTCAAGGCTACTTAATTTTATCCTTGTATCGGCAAAAAAAGTAATTGTCAAATAGAACCAGATACTGTAGACTGTGTTTGGACACTTGTCTTTGTTATGATTGGATTTAGCTGCTGCTTTGTATGTTGTATAACAAACAATTGCTGAAATGTTGGCACATCAAAATATATTTTTCAGTTACAGGAATCAGGTCAGAAAACGAGAAATTAGCTTTACTTGCAGATAGCTGTGACTCCATTTCAGTCAATACATTTTAGATTTATTCTTTCTATGGCATAATATTCCTCATTTTATATAACTGTTGAAAAAAAGACAGATCCTGTTTTTTTCCACTCCATTCTAAACAAATATGTAGTTACAGCATTTGGACTTTGTTGGGCAGGAAATAGAGCAGTATTTCCTGTAGTGAAAAATACTCTTTTTATGTTTTTATCTGTATGTTTTCTTTTTGTCCCACTGCTGTTGACCACCTCAAATACACACACACACACACACTCACACACACACACACACACACACACACACACACACTTATTGTTCTTGTTTATCTTGTGTGTCTCTGCAGGTGTTCTCAAACAGCGATGAAGCCCCCATTAACAAGAAGCTCCCCAAAGAGCTTCTTCTTAGGTAAGGCTAATAATAAGAAACCTCCCCCCTCAGTACACACACACAAACACAACATGCACACTAAACTATAACGCAACATACCCTGGGACAAGGCCTGAGGTCAGGGTTACTCATTAGCTGGAGCAGCCTTGTACAGTTGTGTGTTGTGTGATGTATGTCGGTCACTAGTCTGAAATGAGTTTTTTTCCCCTATGTGACCTAGAGACTAATGTTTTGTCCCACAACAGCAGCTGCACATGGCCCATAAATCTGACATCACGGATGCACTCACACATGTTTATCCCCTCTGATTTATATTGTGTGTGTGTGTATGTATGTTGCACCTGCATGCAGCTCTGCAGACACATGATGTTGACAGTTTATTTCTGCTCTTGCATGTTTGTGTGTGTGAGTCTGTCTGTGTGTGAAACACTCCTGGGCCTATGCAAACTGTATGTCTGTGTACATGCGCTATAAATAGCTCGTCTTAGCTGGTGGGGAATTCCGCAGTGCTGTGCTCTTCTGCTGCTCCAGCTGTGCTCCACAGAGACTACCAGTACACCCATTACCGTCAGCACTGCTCTCACTGGTGGACAGAAAATCATGTACTCGCAGGCGCTCACGAGCTACAACACATGACCTACTGTCACATGTGTCATGTTGAGACACTTACACAACATCAGCTGTAAGGAAGACTCATTGTTATGGCAGTTAATCTTGTTTTTAAACCATGGAAAGTGGGTTGACTGGAGCCATCTCTTTTTGTATTTTTATAATTTTGTTATGCCCTGTCTCCATGGTCTGCAGGCAGCGACTTTAAGTTGTCCCAGGTGCATTTGTATGATGTTTATACATCTCTGTGTACTCATTTTGAACACAGTAATTGCATATGAGAGATTAGTTCAAACCACTTTTATAAAACTAGACATAAATCAAAGGTTTCCAGCCGGGGGATTCAAAAAAGCCTACAAAGGGTTGCAAGATAAATCTAAGGGGTTGTGAGATGATTAATGGGTCAGGAAAGAAGAAAAATAATACTCATTTTGTATGTTTTCTTCGAGATACTGGACACTATTACGTGTTAAGTATTAACACTTATTCAGAAGAAACAGGGCTACAATTTGTGTTCATTAGCAATTACTTTCCAGGTTAATTAATTACTTACTTTGTCAATAAAGTGACAGATTACAGCAAAAGGTTCCCACTATAAATTAATTAGCAGAGATTGTTTTTTAGTCCAAAAGAAGATATGCAGATATGTAGGGCTGCAAAAATAAGAAAAAAATGTCAATCAGTGTTTTTCCACAGCAAAGATTATGTCCTCAAATCTCTTGTTCTCAAACATATTCAGTTTACTGTTATAGAGAAGTATTGAAATTGGATAATATTAAATTTAAGAGGAGCTGGAATCAGATATTAACTTTTATTTTTCTTAAAATAATAACTCAAACTACTCAATTGTTGACAAAGTAGGTTAATATTTATTTATTATTATTAATCTATAACCTTTGCAGCTCTATAGATATGGCATCAAATCTTAATTATTGAGAAGCGACTGATCGGGTAGTTGTTATATCTCTGAAAATAAGCAATCTGAGAAGTTAAAGAGGAGAAACTGACTTATTTCTTTACTCTTAAGACTCAGACATATAGCGCCCTGTGAAGAAAAGTTGCAAGCAGACTCTGTTTCATTTTAATGGATCATCAGAAAATTAAAGGTTTGGAACCACTTCAGTATGTATTGGCAAGTACTTTGCCGTAGGAATATTTGCTAATTAGTCTGTTAATTTGTTTAATTGGCGTTCTCGTTAGCATTTCTGTTTATGTTTAATGTATCACTGTGAGCGAGCCCGAGTACCTGACTTGTTTTGGCATTCGCCTGCCTTTCAGGCGCTGCATTGTGAACAGCTGTTATCTAGGCCAGTGCAGCAAGGATATAAACTGTGAAAACTGTGCCCGTGATATAGAAGATCCTTGTCTGACAGACGAGCCTCGGAGAGTTCAGAGTGGTTCAGGGTCTTCTTACCCAGAAGCGCTGACTCAGCACCCTCAGCACCACCACCCAAATTCATTTCTGACTGGAGTTACTATGGCAACCAGTCCCAGACTCACGGTGAAGGCTGTGACTCTCTCTTATCTTGCCATGCTTGAAGGGCCAGGTGTACATTTTGTCAACAAATGGGACTATGCTCCATTAAAATCCCATTATGTACCATGTCAGGGAAAAATAGGCAGGATTTGACGGAGCAATCTAAGGCAACTAACTTTTTATGTTCTGTCTGTGTTCAGAGGCGGCATCAGAGCTTTCTCATGTGAATTAAGGTGAAAAGACAGGATGTTGTACCTCTAAATTTGGTTCTGTTATATCACCTGTTGTGAGAAAAAGTCTGTATTCAACAATATGTCTTCTCCTAAAACATCAGCGTTGTTCTCAACTCTATTTTATTACCTCTCGCAAAGAGGTTATGTTTTTTTATTTTTTTATGTTTTGATTGTTTTAGGGTTGGGCCACTGTCAGCCCAACAATTAGCTATTGGCTGATGTAGTCACGCAGATGTATTTGAACAAAATAAATGTACAAAATGTCCTTATTAAATAGAAAAATACAAACATACGCATTATGAGTTTCTCTCTCTTATCAAACTAAGACAAGTTGAATTGCCTTCTTAACTCACATTTCATTTTAACTCAACAGACACAAAATAAGAGTCACTAAAGCCATCTTGGTTAGTCTTTTCACTGTTCCAATAATCACTACCTCTAGTTTGGTTAGAATAAATCATTTATTCACCAACAGAAACTTGACTGTCTCGCTCTGCTAATTGGTCATAGCCAATATGTTTGTCCAATCACCCATCATAAGTTTATTTGTCTGTTTATCAGCAGGATTACAGAAAAACGTGAAGCCTGATGTTCATGAAACTTGGTGAAAGGGTGTAGCAAAGGCCAAGGAAGAACCCACTTCATTTTTGAGCAGCTTGGTCCTGGTGGATGTCTGCCAGTGCCCTTCTAGTTAACAAGTACAAATGTCAAACGGGTTAATAAGACTCAAAACAGGCCTCACTAAATCAGACTGACTGATGGCTTCCCTGTGAGTATGATTAACTGGTTTCTTCTGTGGTCAGTAAAAGGCCTCTCTCTCGCTCATAATGGAAAGTCAGATTGTGTTTGATTAAAACGGACAGTCAATCAATGATCAGCGTCACACCCATTAACCAGTTATTAGAAGGGAGATCGATAAGAGCCTGCTTGATTGGTCAGCTTCTCCGGTGGCCTAAAGTCACTCAAGGACTGTGTGTGTGTGTGTTCGATTTGTGAGTGTGTGTGTCTTTGCGTTGCTTTGTCGATTGTATGCATGAACCCCCTGATACAAGACTCCGGTATAGATTATAGGGACATGTCCCAACATGCCCTGGCCCAACGCACATCAAAACACACAGCCTTTGTCTGGGTCTATATGAAGGAAACAATGGCCAGCTCCTGTTTCCTAGGGTTAAAAGGACATTCAGACCCCAGCTGCACTCAAAGCTTTGGCACCATGACAATTCTCTGAATACCTCACATTTTCTATACGTTGGCCCTTTAAGGCACTGCCATGAGCAGTAACCGTTTAATCACTGCAAACTAAGACAAGGTGCTTTGTGTCACGTATGTGTGTCGTTCTGTATATATATGTATGTATGTTTGTCTGTCTGTCCCATGCTGTCTGTGGCCTTGCCTGTCTGAGTGCCAGAGATTACTCATTGGCAGATTAATGGATTGAGCTGACCCAGTAGCCTGCTGCATGCAGCCCTTTGTGGCTGACCGCCCCACAGCTCAAACACTGCCTGTCTGTGGGGCTCTCCTGCTACCAACCAAACACCACAGGGGATTGTTCCTTTTTTTTCTACAGACACACCAAAATCACATATTAAATCACACTGAAGGAAAGAGACTAAAATGTAAAGTATAGTCAGAAACTGTGATCTGAGAGTGATCGTGACATGTTGTTTTTTGTCTCTGTTTCTAGAATATTCTCCTATCTAGATGTGGTTACACTATGTAGGTGTGCCCAAGTATCCAAGGTAAGCACTTCCCTTTCTACACCTCCAGTCCGCCCACTGTGGACTAACACACTCATTGTTTTAAAAGACCAGGTTGGTGTAATTCTAAAGTAGGGGATGGTTAAATTAAAACCAGTTTACCAGTTTGGAATTCTCTAGAAATGTCTATAATATAGTGCCATCTGCTGGTTGTGTGTAAGTGGACCACAGTTAAGCCATAGTGCACTGCAGCTGAAAGCCGTTTATGAATGAGCTATCTGTGAATAATAACAAGAGCTTGGCACGTGGACTGTGAATGCAGAGCTGTGAAAGCTTCTCTTACGACAGCTCAAACGCATTTCTATTAGGAGAATAAAAATGTCTCTGTATCTGTGACAAAGCACTAAGGACAGGTGTTTGATCTTGGGGTAGTTTATCTCTTATGTGCTGAGTTTAACGCATGTGTTCTGTGTACCTATATTTCCAATTAAATCTCCTATTTGTGCATTTAAAAAACCCCTGAAAATATCATGAAATATCTCAAAAAAAGTTTTATACATGGCTGAGGTGGAGATGTTGGTGAATTGATTAAAGCAAAATGTTACAAACAGATTTAGTGAATAAATAATGACTTACATGAAACATGTGACTTCTTCTGCTTTGCTGAAGAGATTAAAAATAGCGGCAGATTAAATAAGTCCTCATCGCTGCACATAGATCGGTTGTCACCTTTCTCACATGAATACATGAAACAAATAAAAATGTCATATTTCCATCAAGTTTTCAGCATAGTTTTTTCTGCATTTAGGTTTGACAGGTGGACTTCTAATTACTTCATCATATTACGCCCTCTTCTTCTGTAATGATGCAATGTTTTTTTATGGTCGGGGAATTGGCGCTACCTACTGCATGTGACAACTAATCGCATAGCGATAGTGGATGGAGACAAGCATTAATCTGCATTTTCTTCTACCAAAATTTTGTTAAAATCTTTCAGCCAACTATTTTCACTTGTTGGTCACTTGTTTTAACTATAAAGTATCACATAACACTGAAAATTCCCTATTGTAATTTCCTAGAGCCCAAGGTGACGTTCTCAAGTTTGGGTTGGTATAAAAATATATTAACCGGTTTAACATTTAGACAAACACCGGACCAGACCGGTATGTGGGCCTAGTTATAGTACACACAGAGCCAAACCCAAAGAGGCCGACCAACTATTAATTTCTCCCTCATATTATGATAACAGAGTCTCAATTCACCCCCCACCCACCACCACCGCCGCCTCTGTCTGACCCACATGTCTGTCTCTGTCCACAACCTGTCTGTCACCCTCTCAGGCGTGGAATGTGCTGGCCCTCGACGGGAGTAACTGGCAGAAGATTGACTTGTTCAACTTCCAGACGGACATAGAGGTGAGAGTTTATGAGAGACAATAAAAGAATAGTGACAGGGCAGAACAGTATTTGTGTGTGTGTGTTTGTTTGTTTGTTTGTTTGTTTGTTTGTGTGTGTGTGTGTGTGTGTGTGTGTGTGTGTGTGTGTCTGTGTGTGTCTGTGTGTGCGCGCTTGTCTATATGTGCTGCACGTGTGTGTGCTTGTTGAGTAGCATTATCCAGCCCAGGGCTTAACTCTGGGTCGACAGGCTTTGGTGTCGACTGTGACGTCACAGCTGATCCACTGTCCCGAGGCCCAAGTCATATCACTCTCTCTCTCTCTCTCTCTCTCTCTCTCTCCTTATCTATCTGTCCATCTCTCTCTTTTTCTCACTGTCTCTCAGGGGCGGGTGGTGGAGAACATTTCGAAGCGTTGTGGAGGCTTCCTGAGGCAGCTGAGCCTCAGGGGCTGCCTGAGCGTGGGAGATGCCTCCATGAAGTGAGAATGTCATTTTCACTCTGGCACACACTCCTGTGTGACAAGTGTCTCTGTTTTGACTTTTACCTTCTCCCATTGGTTTAAGTTCTTGTTGATTATGTTCATGTGTGATGTGTGATTATTAAGCGACTTGGGTCTCTTCAATCCCAGGGGGTTCTGCTAGAAACTCGTTTAATCTCACTTTACTGTGTACACACGAAAAAAATCACACAAACAAAAGAACAGTGGGGGTTTAATTTTTTTTTTTTTTTTTACATGAATCTGCCGCATCTCTTGATCAGTTCGTTTACATGGTTTCACTTGCATTTCTTTAAAGAAGCACAAGCTGTTCTTTGGAGAGTAAATGTACAGTAGCTGTACAACAACCTCCCAAGGGCCTGTAGATGACTCTGTTAATTGGCTCCTGAGAAACTCCCAGCATCTGACTTCTTATTTATTCAATGAAGCGACTCGTGAGTAATTCCCCTTCTCCCTCTCTGCTGTTTGACTGTTTCCCAGGACATTTGCTCAGAACTGCAGAAACATCGAAGTGTTGAACCTGAACGGCTGCACCAAGATCACAGATAGCACCTGTCTCAGCCTCAGCAAGTTTTGCTACAAACTCAAACAGCTAGATCTCACCTCCTGTGTGTCCATCAGCAACCACTCCCTCAAAGCCCTCAGGTAGCACCTGCACACATGCTTATGTCCAAACCCACATAACACAAGCCCTATTATTCCTTACAGAAAATTGTTCTCAATTCCTCGTCAAGCCCTCACACACACTGTTGTAATATAATATTAAATGAGACATACCTCTATTTGGTTCACATGTCCTGTGCTTTTCGTCTTTTTCTTCATCGTGTGCGGATGCTCAGCGATGGCTGCAGAATGCTGGAGATGTTGAACCTGTCATGGTGTGACCAGATCACTCGTGATGGCATTGAGGCTCTGGCGAGAGGCTGCACTGGTTTACGAGCACTGTTCCTCAGAGGCTGCACACAGGTACAGCTGTTTCTTCTTTACACTGACTTTAAACGCCTTCTTTAAAGGAACTTAAATTCATTTTAACCATTTCCAGAATGCTTTCATACCATGTTGAAATGCATTTTTTAAAGTATATCTTTATTAGTAATTATGTTTCACAACTTATTCACATATACAACATTTTCTCTTTTTTTTTGTTTTAACATTTAACCCCCCCCCCCCCCCCTCTTGAATGAACCCCCCCAAAGTTGAACATTCAACACAGCAGTCAGTCAGTCGCATGGCACAAGCATGGTAGAGTATCATATGACATTAGTAATGACAATAATAAGTAATAATATAAAATGGAGGAAGAAGTATACATTTAAATAATTAAAAAATGATATAGAAAATAAAATAAGACACAAAATAGAGCAAAACAGACAGCAAAACCTCTCCTTTAACTTTCAATTGTTATTCCTTGGTCTGGGAAGCACCTTCAAAAATATGTTATATATTCTAGGTCCAACACAATTGAGAAATGGGGTCCATATATGATAAAATAAACCAATTTTCCCTCTGGAGCAGTGTGTCAAATATTCCATGGGTAAGAGGTCAAATATTACTTTATGCCAATCTAAAACTGTAGGTGGCTTATTTGAAATCCAGTTCAGCAATACAGTTTTACGTGCAGCATATGTTAAGACATTCCACAATTTTTGACAATGGGATGATTTTATTTGTGGGTTTGGTAATCCCAACAACAGACACACTGGGTGCAGATCCAAGTCCTTATTAAAAACCAAATCTAATTTCAGAGCCACTGCTACCCAGAAATCCTGGATATGCACACACGTCCATACAGTTTGTATAAAGCTACCAACTTCCTTATTACACTTCGTACACAGAGCTGAGGAAATGCATTTTTTGAAATATTTTTTTTATGTAACACAAATATCATAACAGGCAAAAATAAAATCATAAAAGTCCATAGATAAGGCTCTTCTTTTCACGAAAAGTACCAAGATGTCTAAATCTTATCTTAAGGACCAAATAGTTTTGAAGCTTTATTCATAACATTCAAATTCTACCTCACCATTTAAATGCTGCACAGCTATTTTTGCATGTTTTTTTCATTATGTCTAGACTCAATATTTCTGTACAGTTGCAGATAAAGATTAGGCTTCATTGATATCATTAGTATTTTACTGTTTGTTGAATGAGATTCCAGTGGTGGCTGAGTAGGATTTTTTCCAGCAGCGTGTAATCCAAACATTTCTAATAGCCCTTCTTTATTCAAAATAAATAAATGGCATAATTTCCAGAATTCACAAAATATTTTCATCTTCAACAAAATATTCAGCATCAAAAGCGTTTTCTCTCCTTTTTGCTGCATACAAAGGGAGGCAAGAATGTATAACTAGGTATTAATGAGTTATATTCTTTAAACATAGTTGATTTAATAACAGAAAAGACTGAATCATATGAGAATTGTTTTTACTTTTTTAGGGTTATGACATCAATTTCTTGTTCATTTTAATGCCTGGTACAACTAAAGGTACATTTGTTTGGACAAATATAATGATAACAAAAAAATAGCTCATAAGAGTTTAATTTAAGAGCTGATTTCCATGGTTTTCTTGATAATAACCAAAATCATTATACATTTTTTCTATGACTGTATCTTCCCATGCATCAAGGCGTTGATGTAATAGCTGCTGCCAAAAGACAAGAGTTGTTCACTAGTTTACTGTAAACAGGGTCCTGGTGGTAAAGACAGCACACACTGAAAAATAAATAAATAAAGACAAATGGTAAAACTGCAGAAAACTTAAAACAGATACCTACATAATCAGAGTATTTTAAGATAAAAACAATAACTATATACATCACACAGCAAACTTCTTTCCCACTGCAGAAAAATTAAAGCAGGCCTCACTGAAGAGAATTGCCCTTTTCCCTACTTACTGTTCCCAATGCAGTATATTTTTCCATCCCGTGGTATTTTTTAACTTAATCTTATTGGTTGGTTTTTTGTTGATGTAGTGGTTTGTGTCAGGCTGGCATTTTCTTTTTCTACTGCCTCTGTTAAGCCAATATTTTTTTTCAGGCTGTGTACTCAGTTGTTGTCTTTTTTTCTCTTTGTAACCAAAGTCGAATGAATCATCTTTTTGGAATTGATTTAACTCATTGGAAAAAAGAGGGCTTAACTGAGGAAAGGACATATTTATAAATGATTGATCAATCATAATAAAACTGTTCATTGTTTTATTTTAACCCAGCTGGAAGATGGAGCATTGAAACACCTAATGAAACACTGCCCAGAGCTTACCACCATCAACATGCAGTCTTGCACAGTAAGATTTGGTTGTGGGATGGGGGGGAGCCTGATAGTAATTCATGAGGGATGCTTCTGTATGCCTTTTTGTTTTGGTAACTTGTCCTGTGCGTCTGTTGCCTCCAGCAGATTACGGATGAAGGCCTGGTCAGTCTGTGCCGAGGATGCCACAAGCTGCAGATCCTTTGTGTGTCTGGCTGCAGTAACATCACTGATGCCTCCCTCACTGCAATGGGACTCAACTGTCCCAGACTCAAGTGAGAAAAAACACACCTGTGAACAGCTTGCTTCATTATCCACAAAATATCCTTCTCAGGCAGTGTAACTATGGTCATTTCCATAAAAGGGACTAGAATTAACATAGGTATTTGTCATTTTAGCTGCCTGAAAATGCCACAAAAAATACCCTTGTCCTTATTAGAAATAACATATTACCTGAGAGTACAATAAGACCAATTTACCATTTTATGGTCAAAGATAATTTACTTTATCAGACTCCAAATACAATACTTAATGTGAAAATGACCGTTCCTCTCAGTTATCTTGTGCTCTATATGCACAGTCGCCCCTAAAAGTTGGAATAACTTTGTTTTCAGACACAATCCTCAGCTAATTGTGGTTTAATTTTCTTTGTGATGTTTTTGGAAGAGATTGATTAATGCAGTTATGAGAAGACATACACTTTATCTGTCAAGTCACACACACACACACACACACACATTATTTATTTATTTATATTATTTTATTTATTCTTGCAAACGATGGCCAAAGGGGAAGGAACCAGATATATTTTCATCTGGAAAAGGAATAATGTTTGTTTATTTTACCACACAATTCTTTCCATCAAACTGTAAAGCAAACATGTCAAGTAACAAGTAAAAGTGTAATCTTTTCAACTTCCTTTTTTCTGCTTTACTATAATTTACTATTATTATTGTTAATGGCAATCATAATAATAATACAGTTTCTTTATTTGTGATCCAATTTGTGAAAGTGTAAAAGAAAAGTAAAGTAATTAAAGAGATGGTATAGTCGAGAAGTATTGTAATTAGTATTACCATTTCAAATTTTAGTTATCATTAAAACCATGTTTGATAACAGTACTTGAAAAAACTCACAGTAAATACTAAACAGCATCAACGAAACTAACAGCTTCTCACACTCAGGCACATAGATGCAGCATGTATTGTGAGTTTGTGTTGTATCAACGAAAACATAGTGAAAAGCAGCAACAGAGCTCTGGAGATTTTTCAGCCTTTTAATCTGAAGTGTGTGTAATTGAGTAATGAGGGAGGCTTATCCTCATCTACAGCGTCACAGACACTCGAGCAAGCATTTCAAAGCTTTTTTATATGTTTACATAAGGTATTGGCTGTGTTATTATTTGAATGTTTATGCAAACCAAAAGTACTCATTTTATTTATGCTTGAATTATTTAAGTGTGTGTATCAGTACTTTTTGAACAATTTCAGGACATTTGGTAACGCTTTATATTAAGGTCCTTGTAATAACCATTAATTAACAAGTAATAAGGCCCTTGTAAGTCCTTACAAGATGCTTATTAACATTATTGTGTGTTTATAAGCTTATATAAGTGTTAATAATGGCATTACAAACACCCATGACCCACGCATTATGTCTTTGCCATGCCTTTATTAATCTTATTTTGTTTGCTTATTGATATTAAAATATACTTTATTGCTCATCTATTATAAGTTAACTATAAGTTAACTATGCTTTTTGCAACTACCGGATCTAAAGCGAGAACAATGCCTTATTACTTGTTAATTAATGGTTATTAAGGACCTTATTATAAAGCGTTACCGGACATTTTTATGACACCATGATAATGGTGACCATTTTGGTCACTATAATAGTGACATGAAAGTTTCATACAGTTTCATCTCTACCTCCAGAAGCCTTTAAAAGTAGCTGTGTGTGTCTTTGTGTTCTCAGGATCCTTGAAGCTGCACGATGCTCCCATGTTACAGACGCTGGGTTCACTGTGCTGGCCAGGGTGAGTTTCATTTGGTTTCTTTGTCCACTTCACCTCGATATCTCTGAGTTGAATTAAATTATTTCTGTTTTCCTTCACAGAATTGTCATGAGCTTGAAAAAATGGACTTAGAAGAATGTATTTTGGTAAGGCAACTTGTGCTTTCCTTTTTACCTCTAACATCACTCTCATGGTATTCATCTGTGTTGAATCTGGAATTACTCTTGGCTTTGATCGATTTGTCGGGGTAGAGATTAGATTGTAGGAAAAAGACAGATGTGATTGTGTGCAGGGCAGGGTGAGCAGTCCAGTGACTCCAGTATTTAAATTGATTCTGACAGAAAGCAGAGAGGGAGACAGAGAAGACGTGGCACAAGGAGAAAGTTTCAGTGTAGGCACAAACATACTGTGTCTTATCAGTTCGTTAATGAAGCTTGTCCTCCTCTCAGGTGACAGATAACACCCTGGTTCAGCTGTCTATCCACTGCCCTCGCCTGCAAGCACTGGTAAACATTTACACCTACAGTTCTGATTCAGTGCCAAGTTCTGCTGCTTTAGCCTGTGTGCATGCTTGTGGAGCTTTAACCCTTTATCAGGTGATATTTGGTAACTTCAGGTAATATTTCAAGAAAAAAGTTGCAAATTTACTAGATTAAAGTGGCAAATCTACAAGAAAAAAAGTTGCAGATTTAAGAGATTTAAAGTGGGGGAAAAAGCCACTTTTTTCTCCCGGATTCACCATTTTAAATCTCATAAATCTGCACATTTTTTTCTCGTAGATTTGCCACTTTAATCTCGTAAACTTTTTTCTCAAAATATTTTCGTATGGTTTTTTTTAAACATTCTGGCTGTATGTAATATCCTCCAATATTCTCTAGGGTTGAAATTTGGAATTTGCAAGTATTTCAATGAGTGCCCTATTAAGGGTTAAAGTGGTGAATCTGTGCAAAAAAAGTTGCTTCTTTCCCAACTTTTTTCTCGTAAATCTGCAACTTTTTTCGCACAGATTCGCCACTTTAAATCTCTTAAATCTGCGACTTTTTTTTCTTGCAGATTTGCCACTTTAATCTAGTAAATTTGCAACTTTTTTCTCGAAATATTACCTGAAGTTACCAAATATAGTTCTTAGCCTGATAAAGGGTTAATCCATCTATCTCTGTGTCTTCAACCTCGTTTGCTGTGTCCCGGACAGTCCCTGTCCCACTGCGAGCTGATCACAGACGATGGCATCAGAGCTCTGAGCAGCAGCACCTGTGGCCAAGAGCGCCTCACTGTGGTGGAGCTGGACAACTGCCCCCTCATCACTGACGTGACCCTGGAGCACCTGAAGAGCTGCCATCGTCTGGAGCGCATTGAGCTTTACGACTGTCAGCAGGTCACCCGGGCCGGCATCAAACGCATCCGGGTCAGTGGGAATCACAAGCACATAAAAGCTGCTTTTCTTTCTTTCAAAATTATTTTTATTGGATTTTCCTTGGATGCATAATTATATCAGCTGTCAGAGCACACATCAGTTTATCCAGTACATCCATAGACTAGGCAAGTACAAAATAAATGAAAACACCAAAGTTATATAGTCAAAATATACAAAAACAAAACAAATAGAAAAAAAAATAGATGAATGAAGATAACCATATAAGAGAAAATTATAAAATAAAAAATAGAATAATAAATAAATACATAATAATAATAATAATAATAATAAAATGGAATAAAAGGAAGATAAGACACAAGGTTTATCACTCTAAATGAAGCCCATCAAGTTGCTTTACAAATCCAATAAAGTCATCCCATGTCTTGTGAAAGTTCTGTAGAGCACCATTAACAGTAAACCTGATTCTTTTCTAGTTTAAGATTGCACATAATACTCCTGATGAGATGTGTGTATGTGGGTGGAGCAGTATTCTTCCAGTTCAACAAAATCATATAAATATATAAAATAAAAGCTGTTTTTCACATAGAATCTGCTCTCGTTGGGGAATGGATTATTGACTTCTTAAAATCACTCCTCCGCTCAGTTATTCTCCCCTTGTTATATCTAAAAAACATTCACTGTAGTTCATGCTTGATTTAAGGAAAAAAATCAACATCATTCACTTTCCTGCAGAGTTAGATGAGAAAATCAATACCAATCTCACTCAGTCGTGTTAATCTCCTCATCTAACTCTCAACAAAAGCGCAATTTAGTGTATTTCCCAAAACATCAAACTATTCATTTGTAACAGTTGATT
Source organism: Centropristis striata (assembly GCF_030273125.1). NCBI lineage: Eukaryota > Metazoa > Chordata > Actinopteri > Perciformes > Serranidae > Centropristis > Centropristis striata. The sequence goes on from NC_081530.1 coordinate 27,937,743, forward strand.
GAACACAGAAGAGAATCCTGATGAGCCTTTCTGCATCTTTTTGTCTTTTATACCTTTATACTTTGTATTCAGCTGTGAAATAAAACTAAGTACATTTACTCATGTACTATGACTAAGTACAGATTTGAGGTATTACTAATTTACTTCAGTCTTTTTTAATGTTACTTTATAATTCTACTCCAATTCATTTCAGAGGGAAATATTGTATTTAAATATTATTCAAATCCTTTAATTCATCTGTGCTACTTTTATAGCTTCTGTGCTTCTAGTTGGACATAACAAACATTGTGGAGGTGTAACTCAATAGATGAATCCATAAGGAAAATAATCATTAGTTCCATTTTTATACAAAACAGTATAGAATGAGCTCCACTGTACCAACAGCAAGATCCCACTTTTTCAACAATGCATGAGTGACTATACTATTCACGTATAATCATAATAATATTAATATTTATAATAGTATAATAGTCACAGTATAGGTTTTTTGCACTACTTTTACTTGTAATACTTTAAATACATTCTCCTGATTATACTTGATTGCTTTTCCTTAAGAAACATTTTTAGTGCAGCGTTTTGTATCTGACTACTAGCGCCCAGAATATTTGACATTATTAAACATTACACGTACAATGCATTACATTGTCAACCTTTTCTATAAATAAATAATGTATAGAATAAAACAGTCAATTGCTGACCATTTAAAAAGGATAAAATAAAAATAAAATAAATAAGTACTATATGTTCAGTGACACTCAGTTGCTGGACATTTAGAAAATATTCATGGAAATAAAATAAATAGCTAGACACCATTTCTAAATCACCCCAATCATTATTTTCTGCATTATATGTTCTGTAAAAAAAACGTGGTAACGCTTTATAATAAGGTCCTTAATAACCATTAATTAACAAGTAATAAGGCATTGTTCTCGCTTTAGATCCGGTAGTTGCAAAAAGCATAGTTAACTTATAGTTAACTTATAATAGATGAGCAATAAAGTATATTTTAATATCAATAAGCAAACAAAATAAGATTAATAAAGGCATGGCAAAGACATAATGGGTGTTTTGTAATGCCATTATTAACACTTATATAAGCTTATAAACACACTATAATGTTAATAAGCATCTTGTAAGGACTTACAAGGGCCTTATTACTTGTTAATTAATTTTATTACAAGGACCTTAATATAAAGCGTCACCAAATATTTTGTATATCAAAAACATATTACCAATAAAAATGGATATGTCTGTGATAGGTTAATATCTGATAAATTGGTCAGGCACTACTTCATACTTTTTTTTTTTATAATTCAAAGTTTTTATTATCTTTTCATTTTTACAACATACAAACGAACATCAAACAAACCAGACATGATGGAGGTCATAAAAAAAATAAAATAATAATAATAATAATTATAATACAATAATAATAGTAAATAAATAAAATACAAAATCTGAAAATATATTAACTAAAAACAAGACAGGCAAGTGAGCAGGCAAGGCAGGCAAATCAACAAATCTCACTACTTCATACTTGTATTAACACAGCGCTTTCCTTCACAGGCCCACCTTCCAGAGATCAAGGTCCACGCCTACTTTGCCCCAGTGACACCCCCTCCCTCTGTACATGGAGGTGGCCAGCGTCTGTGCCGCTGCTGCATCATCCTCTGACAGTGGAGGGCCAGGGGGGGCCACCTCTGTCTACAGGTCCTGCTGCTCTGATATGGGCTGAAATGGGATGGGGGATGGGGGGAGGACTGGGGTAGGTGTAGGGGAGAGGAGGGGCTGGACCCACTCACTGCTCCTGATCACTGATCAATACATAGACTGATCGCCACTGATCAGTTGAACCTGCCCCTCCTCTCTCCTCGTGCTCACCAATTAGGATTGCAGCAGCCCCCCGGGGGTTAGGGTGTGGAGGGGTGGGTGAAAAAGAACAAGGATGGAGGGACTTTTCTCTTGTGATCTCATTCTCTCTTTCTCACTGTAAAGACGATATCAGGCTCTACGCTCCATCCTGCTCCTCACACCACCGACTCCCCACCTGTGGGCGTGGAGGACTGCATCCGGACAGCTCGAGATGGGGACTACAATGCATCATGTTCAAACAAAAAAAAAATGACGATGTTGTCATGTTGGCCAACAGTTTGCTCCCCTTGGAGTATCATCTCAACCACATGACACCTCTATGTGACCATCCTGTGATTCATTCTGCTTTGACCAATAAACACGCAGGTGGAGGGAGAGGAGAGCTGGGTTGTGGGAATTGCAGATCCTCTGGATTAAAAAAAAAACAAAAAAACAGTGAAGCTTTTGCACAGCCAGCTTAACTCTCTAATGTGGAAGAGTTGAGAAAAAAGTACAGAATGGGACATGTGACATATTTGTGCATCTGAGAAACTTTTGTTGAGATTTAGATTATGTTTGTACAGAGAATGTTTTGCAATGGGAAAAAAAGAATTACACTTATGGCAATTCACTCTAAATCGGGGTAGGCCAACAACAGTTTTATTTTCTTTTTTTTTCAGTGCTTATTGTAATTGTCCATGCCTGTCTATCCAGAGAGGGAGATATGTTTGTCATTCTTTTTGAAATGGAAAAGAAGCAACTGTTGCTGTTTAACAAAAAAAGGACCTATGATTCAGACCCTTAAATCGTTATGTTGACTCTGTATGCTGCTGGGATGAGTTGCCTCTCCTGTGTACTGCGTGGTTATGTTGGCTCGTAGGCCCTGATCCAATCCTGTCAGTAACCCTGTGCACTAGCTCCTACTTGACCACTTAAGCATTTGTTTACAGCCTGGATTAGGTTAGCACCACAGACAAACTTGTTTACATCAGTAGGTCTCCAGTCTCCCCACTATTCAGAGTGAGTTTAGTAACACTGGTAAAATGGCAGTAAACCCACTGTTTTTAACTGGACTGTGAAGTCAATTATTTAAATTTGTTGCTGTGTGTATTTGGATATCAATCAGGGCTAACGTTGGTGCAGCTTTGCTTCAGATGAAACAGAAATTTGCTTAAAGCTGAGATGAGAATGTGAGCAAAGGCACCTCAATGATTTGACAATCACATGAATTTATGTATTTGAAATTTTATTTAGTGTAGTTTCGTGCAATTGGCTATTTGCTGATGACGTAGGATATATAATAATTGTCTTTATTCAATATATTCCGCTCACTAAATGCCCCAAGCAGCATGTGAAAAAATAATTTAAAATAGCATTTGACACAGGTCTGGTGAGATTTGCCAGCAAGATATATAAAATTGATCAGCAACAAATTCATCCAATCCTAAAAAAACCTGTGTGATAACAAGGATTTGATATGCAGTGATTGAAAAGCCCAGAAACCAACAGTTTATTTCACTTCTACAGACACTCCTTCTGATCAACATGATCTGTCCTGCCATGCAGAGGAACTCATGTACGGGGCATGAAATATCACTACTCAAAGCACTGAAAATACAACAAAACAGAAGCAGCTCACAATTTTTGCGCTGACCAAGAGACTGGCAAGTGCTGTGTAGCGCCAAGTGCTCAAAGACTGGGGAGATTGGCAGGACAGTGGACAGGACTGAAACACTGAGAGCAGACAGAAAGACGAAGAAAGACTCAGATGGATACATAGCTGACTTGACTGGCTGTGATACTAATGCCCTCTCTTTGACAGCTGTTTTAACAATTTTATGTTTAAGAAAATAAAGAAATAAATGAAAAAAATAAACAAATGAATAAATAAAAGTGACTAATAGTAAATGTGCTTTGTCTCTCCAGTGTGAGATTTTGTCTCCCAGTTATCTAAAGCGGTGATTCTTAAAGTGGTATCCAGGGCCCTCGAGGGGTCCGTGGGCTGAGGCACGCTAGCAGGTAGTCCCTGAAGAGTTTTCAGATGAAACTCATGAATACCGATATATGAATGTAAGGTTTGTTAGAGCCTGCATTTATTTTATGATTAGACTTTTTATAAATCATTAACTATTCACACAAACTATTTATAGGCCTATCATATTTAAGTCCCAGGCTAGACCTATTATTGTCCTTATTTTTATGCTGTTTATTATTTTGTATTATAATTTATTTTAAAATATTTTATCTCACTTTAAATATTTTTATTCGATATTATTTGAAATAATCAGAATCCATGTTTGATTTAGTGTTTGTATTCTTCTATAAGAGTGAAAGACTTTGTGTGAGCATGTTCTGAAATGCATTTTAAATTAGTTAAAAAAAAAAAAAAAAGGCTACATCATATTATTCAAGAAAAATGCATACCGGTTGTATTCACTATCTTTTAAGGGGTCAATGGCTGAAAAAAGATTGAGAACCTCAGATTTAAAGAGTACTTTGTAGACATAGACATTATTTATTTAGTCTTACAGCAGCATAAGACAGGAATATAAAAAATAGATAAATGGAATTATATAAAATTAAATTGAACAAAACACAACAAGAAAATGCTTATTAGTTAATGGAAAATAAAATATAATAAATAAAATAAAAAATCTGTACAAATTTCTGCATTAGTGAAAATGCATTGAAACATTTTATAAGTTGTGTGGTAGAATGTCCATAATGGGAAGCAGATTTAAACAGTTCTGACCAGATGTGGCCAAACGTTTTTGCCACATAGCACATCATTTCTGAAAACAATTATTTCCAAGGCACACCTTTTCATATTATTTTATGTAATATCATCATAAATACTTGGCTAGCACCAAGCTCTCCAGTGTGAACACAGTAAGTAAACTATTGCTTTATAACAAACTGCGGCAAACTGAATAGAGGCTACACCGCAGCTACACCGCTAGATGCCAGCAGAGAGCCGTGCAGACTGCAGACACACCCACACAAACAGTGCGGTTTGTTTGATTCATGTCTCTGTTGCAGGAAAGATGAACTGTCGAGACAATATTAATGACGGAATGCAATTTTACTCAAATAGTGTATTTATTTACCTACTGAAGCGCAAGTGCGATCCACTTGATGAATAATGATTTTACATCAGGCATCATGCTGGCTAGCTGTGCGGTGCTTAAGACCCATCGGCCTGATCGTTGATCGGCTGCTCCTCCTGGTGAACCGCAGTCACCGGCAGCGCGCAGCTTTGAGCGCCTCTTAACGGGTTTAGCGGCAACGGTGATTATTCCTGGATTAAAGAGAAACCAGTTGCCGCGGGACTGGGAGCTAAGCCCTTATTGTGGAAGTTTAGCGCAACTTCACCGCAGAAGAAGAGTAGACAGCTGGGAGCGGAGCGGACCTCCAGCCGCTGGTGATGGACTAGAGGAGCGGAGCGGAGCCAGGCGCGAGGCCTGCGGACAACTGACGTTAGCTAGCCGAGCTAGCTGACGGGAAGCTAACGCTCTATCCTTGTTTAGGCTGCTGTGCTAACGGACTAGCTGCGATTTTTGTTAGCATAACAATTAGCCAAGCAGGGTTGCTGCTGGCTTGTTTTGGCCTCGATAGGAAAGAGGAACCTGCTGGGGTCCACTACATTTCCACGTTTCCAGAACTTTCTCGAAGTTTTAAGTTAATTTCTCAGCTAACGGTGTATTGTAAGGAAGCTAGCGAGCTAACTTACGTCTTTGTCATACAAAGTTGAGGTTTTTATTTGAGCTGAGGGATGATTTTTGTATTATTTTTAATCCGTTTTTAAACAAGGGGTTGCATGTTGATGCTCCAACATCAGTTAGACACAGTCCAGCCCACACAGTCTCTCTGCCCCTCCACGGGACTACAGTTCACACCGACCACAGTCTCCTGTCTTCGGCCGGCTCCAGTGGCTGGCCACACGGCACTGAGTGCCCAATGGAGGATCATGACAACATGGACTATTTTTACCAGCAGGTATTGCAGAAAGATGTCACCCGCAGGTTGCAGGTCGGTCAGGACCTCATTGACTACCTGAGTGACCCACAACGCTCCGCGGACGTGGAGCAGGACAAACCCCGGCTGGATAAGACCATAGACGAGCTGACGGGATGGGTGAACTCCAGCAATTTCAAGGTGAGGGTATCGCAGTGTCACAGCAGTCATCCTCTCGGCCTGCTTATGAATTATTTTCCACTAGTTTACCCACTGAGCTGGAAGAGAGCGTGGAGTAATGGGGATTTTATGGTATTCGTCAAGAGGCTAGTTACAATGCGACAAACTTTAGCAGACACAAGGTATTTAAAACGAGCTGTCATCACCTTATTGGTATGCAGAGGGATATCTGATTTCATTTGAAACAAAGCTTATCAATCTGGTAGCCCCATTTCTTACCTGACCACAGCAATGTTAAAAACAAGAAAATTCAAGTTTCATACATCTACTGACCAAACCTAGACAAAGCTGAAGGCTATGTGTGTTTTTTTGTACAACTTAGTAGTCTATTTCTGAATCACAAGGGGCAGATTTGTTTCAATGTCAACCCAGTGACACAGTGCAACACTTGCAGGGCATTCCTGTGGTTTGATGGAGTTTATATTCTTGTATTGGCTGAGACTGTGTGTCTGTATGGAGGGGAGACCATTGTGAGGACTGTAGACTACTGTAGCACTGGATGAGATGGGGGAGGGGTTAGCAGACTCATTGTTGTACCCTACGCTTTCTCTTCATCCTTCGCTCTCTTTCTCTCCCTCTCTCACACAGACAGACTCACTCTCTCTCAATCTTTTTTTCCTTTTCATTATATTTTCTCATTTTATTTTTCGTCATGTTCTGTGTGTGTGTGTGTGTGTGTGTGTGTGTGTGTGTGTGTGTGTGTGGTGGCCTTGTTTGCACACAGCCATATCTGTGAAAAGCAGGAATGTGACATTTTTGCCAAGGTATCACACCGATCCAGACAGCAAGTCACAACAGTCTGAAATGTTTCTTCAAGGCATGCCGAAATTTGACTCCAAAATCTCATTTTGAACAGATTAAAATTGTCTGCACTTATATGCAGGACTCAGCAAGACCGTAAAAGTGGAAAATGTGTGTTCAGCATAAAGAAAGCATCCTCTCTCAGTCCATCTTTCTGGTGGTAGAAAATTTTCATTTGAAAAGGTTGTAATTTTGTTGCCACAATCTTTCAAAAACAAGTTTTTGATCTGATTTACATTTACAGAGAGGTTGCTAAAGGGCTTCCATCCCTGCTTTTTTAATTACCGACACTAATTTCAAGTATTGAACATTTGTTTTCTGTCACTGACAATTATTAGCTGCAGGTATTGGACAGTAGTGAATGTAGTTACAGGGTGCAGTTTTCCTGCATCCTCTCAAATGAGTGACCACTTGAACCACAACAAGCCAGCGTGTCCCTTTGTTCAGATTTGTTCCTTTATGTGGATGACACATACAGTAACTTGAGCTCAGTGTCTAGCAGTGAGAGCGAGTGATCCCCAGAGGCCTTCAAGCAGCAGGCTTTTAGTGATTCTGATTGGCCTCCTGTCAGGCAAAAGGATGGAGGAGTTAGCTGTAAGCAAGATGCTGAGTCAGCACAGAGAAAGGGACGAATGTAGAGATGATGCAGAGTTGACAAGCAGTGGAGAATAGTTAGGCTGCATTCATACCAAATCAGGCAATGGTACGATTAGCCGCTGGGTTGTGCGGTGGTGTCAGATCCACTTATGCAATGTTATGTTGTGAACTTTAACCACACAATGAACACAACTAGATTTTTATATTTTATTATTGTTTTCCATCAGAACGTTTTCATGATCTTGTCATTTCTAACCACACTTAAAGGCAGCTTCGCTCATTTCACAAGACGCGCTGCCAAATTCCCCAAAGATTTACTCCAACAAGCTTCCATGTAGTTAGATGTTACACAAATTCCTGAGCAGTCTTGGGTTAAGTGCTTGTGTTTGGTTTTCTCCCCTCATAGTTTTTAAACTTTCCTAAACAAAAGTTGTTTAAAGCCATCATCCTGTGGCAGCAAGAGGCAGAGACGCTTACTTTACTCCCTCACCAACCCGTTGGTAACGTGTTTCGCCACCGCAGTGTGACGATGGACTGCGTTTCTCCGAAAGTTGAGTCCGTTTCAACTCTTCCGCTGCAGGTCAGAACTGGAGTTAAGAATGGGGCAAGGGTCCATAAGCGGAAAACACAACTCAGGATCATAAATGGATTAAATGTTTGGAGAAGGCGACTGTCGCACCCAAGTTCCTCTTTGTCCCTTCCCTCTTGATCTTTTTTTTGACTTTTGTGTCCTTGTCTTGGTCTTTTTTTGAGAATGAGTCATTTTCACCTTCTTTCTTACTCACTAAATTGGTAGAACAGCACATTCCTCTCTTTTGCTTTGCTCTCACAAAATCACAGAGGCCTCTGCACTTATGTTAAACAAAAGGGCATAAATAATGTGTGTGAATTTATGGGCAGCAGAGGCAGATGACTGATTATCATACATGCAAACCTTCACAGTGCAGGCGTCAGGATACACTACATAAGCACGCTGGTGTTAATATCTGTGTTCTTATTTCTCTTTTAAACAATGAAACTATTTTTGTGTTTGCCAGCTGTTCCTGTACACTCAACTCTTCCTGCAGGTGCTTCATAATGGAAACTTTCCAGTGAAGAAAATTATTGCAGTTTTAAGACCTTTTTGTTTGCCTTATTATCAGTAGATTAGTACTTGGGAGAAGAACTCCACATGCTCGTTGCAGTTTGCTCAAATACAGAAAATAAAGATTTTCTTTCCCTTTTCTGTTGCCAAAATCCTTAGTAATGTTGGGCACCACCCTCAGTCGAGCTGTGGGCGAGGGAAGGTCCTGGTATAATTTAAATGCAACTGGGCCAATAAAAAAGACTAATGTGATCTGGCACTACACAAAACAAAAACACGTTTTGCCATTGATTTTGACCACAAAGGTCTGCTCAACAGCAATTTGCCTCGTGTTGACCTGTTGCACAGTGACAGCACAGATGAAAGTGAGTATATATTTAGTAACACAGCTTGAGCAGGGATTTGAACTTACATAGGCCTCCATTCACTCTTATGCAAGCCAGTAGGCAGCCCAACAACATTTTCGAGGTCCAAAAGGATCTATTAGAGCTGCATCTAGTTGTTGTTATCAATGTATGTGTTGATTGTTTTGTTGTCATGATAATCATCAAATCTATTTGATTAAGTGAAAAAAGTTAGCACCAAAGAGCCTGTGGTGACATCCTTTATCATCGTTTTGTCCAACAAGCATCCAAAAATATTCAGTACACAGTATATAAGGGAGAACAGCAACAAATCCTCATATTTGAGAAGCTGGAACCAGCAAATGGTTTGCGTTTTACTTTAGGAATTGCAGTCAGCTTCTCCTGGTTAGGATTTCTTCAGTGCTCATCATTCACGAGACTTGTACTGGGAGTTGAATTATCTATAGAGATCTCCTCTCCTAAACAAACGGAGCAGGTGATTCCTGCAAGTGGAGCTTTGACTAACATTTGCTTAGTTTGTTTTTCTGATAACTTAAGAACAAGACATTCAGGAAGTTTTTTTTGCAGGGAGCCAAATTGTCCATAGAGGTCTCCTACTTTTCCGAAACTAACCTACTTGGTCATTAAAACCGGTAAAAACACTGAATAAAACAATTTCACATTAAAAATCAGGGTTTCACTGACACGGTTTGGCATTTGCTGTTTACTTAGCTTGTTTCTCTGATTGCTTAAGATCCAGACTTCCAAAAACTAAAACCTTTTTATCCGGTTAACATATTTAATTAAAAATGACCCAGATCTAAAAGTGCGTTGTAAAAATGTGTCTTAAAACTGGATTAAAAGTAAATTCATGACAGCTTCTCGCAGACAACCATAACGCTGATTCATGCTCAAAGGGAATATAATGTTACGGACAGTTGACCTAGACAGTCCGTGTCATCATATCGGAAATGGACTGTAACATTGATTAAAGTTACAGATTTTTCTGGATGTCAAAATTGTTGTAAACATTTGAAATGATGTAAGTACACAACTCAACAAATTATATAACATAGGGCATTTTAATGTGGGAAGGTACATATACCTTTTTTAATGGTCTAATTGTTAGCACTAGTCTCCTTTGCACATTTTGTCCATTTCCAAGTGTTTCTGTTTGAGCCTTGGACCCTTAAATCACTCAAAGCCTCTCTAGAATCCAGAGTAAACCCTGTACATGGTATGTGAATTAGCAGGCTAAGCCACCATACGCACCAACCTGAGTCTGCACAAAGAACCATTCATACCAGGCTAAATATTTACAGCTTTTTCTCCAGCATACCTCAGTTGCAATGATGTTTTGAAGCTTGCTGTCCAGAGATGCAGCTCTGTCCTTTTGGACACCGCTTTGTCCACATCCCCGGTGTTTTTAAGTACTTTGGAAAAAAACCCAAGTGCCCATTTCTTTTCTCCCTCATCCTCCTCTCACACCTTATCAGACTTTTAATGATTGCAGGAGATTTTTCTCCAGCCTAAGGTGGATAGCAAGCATGTCTATTCGCTTGATCTCTATCTCCTCCTCTCTGTGTCTCTCCTAGTGATTATGCCATATGGTTGTGGGCACCGAGCTTGTTGGGGTGCTGGGCGGAGGAGGGTGGAGAGGGGAGGCCTCAGGCCTGCTTACTTCCTGTACTGTTTCATCTTCCTCCTGCTGTTTTTCCTCCCTCTGTCCCCCTTTTAATTAGGTCAGTGTGAAGGCATCATCACAGTGACCTAAAGCTCATATTTATCCAGGTGATTTTTGTTTTCTCTGCCATTTCTTGGCCTTTGTCCCTGTATTTTTCCTCATTGCCCACATTCTCCCCCCTTTTTGTTTGTGCGGTTACCTAGCTCTGCTCTTCCTTTGACTAAAATAGGGAAAAATCTGCAGTCGGACTCCTTACTCAGGGCAGAGGAGTCTGGAGAATAATGTTTTAATGGATTTTCGTTTTTCTACTCGGTTTTACCGCAGCACTGCCAAAACAAGCATTCCAGGAGCACAGCGCAGTGTGGGATGTGATCCTAATCAGAAACACAGTGGAAAACTCTACTTAACCACTAGACAAAAATCCAGTCTACCTTCCCCCTTCAAGTCATATCACAAGCCAGTTTTTCTTTTACCATTGAGCCAAATCACAGTGGTGATAGACAAGAGATGAGTCAAGGGAAAGCCAAGGGTCACTTTAACAAACATCAAGACATTGCGAATGTATTGCGTATATATCACCATGATGACAACATATTTTATCCAGAAAGCTGCCAGAATGTGAATATACTGGCCTCCTCCTACAGCTATCCCCTCTGGTGGAAAACATTTTCTCTCAATCTCTGAAACACTTCGCCAATATTAACACGTTTGTTGTGTTTATTGTCAGACACTCTTTTAGACTTGATAAGTCTGTCTTCCTTTTTTGGGGTTGCTTTGCAGTCAAGGCAGTAGTTGTCAATGTTGCAAAAGCAACTTTTTCTGCAGGATTTTCCACCATGGGCTTTCACAGTCTTGTAGTGAACAGCCAGTAGTAACCCCCTCTCTCTGAAGTGACCTGTGATGGTCAGATTCTCCCGTCATGGGCTAGATTTCCTGAATCCTGAAAACAAGCCAAAAGGAGGTGCAGGAGACTAGTTTAAGTTGTTTATGTGTGATTCCATTAGCTGCTGTTATGCAAATAAAGGGCACAACAGGGTTACATAATGAAGAGTGCCACAGCTGTTGACACACAGCAACCTTTGATACAGCATGGTGTTATACGTCAAATGTGGCATTTATGCTCATTTTACAATGTTAAACTTGTGTGACAAACTGAAAAGCTCAAAGTAAATATTTTGCACTTTGTACTGTCCTGTGCTCCTTCAGTCTGTATCCAGCCCCATGTCAGAGGTTCCCTGGTAGAAAAAATATATATAATAGGATGGTAAATATATAAGTGCTCCAATATCTGGCTTTCAGAATAAAAGTGGTATTATTTCATCTTGGATGCTACTTTTTTGTAATGCTCAGATTTCCACCTCAGTATTTATTTTTGACTTTTTTTCCACTTGACTCTTAAGTGGCTCAGTACAAATCTGTCCCTGTTTGTACTAAAACTGTAATGTGCCGTTGCCAGTCTCTGTTGGGTTCAGTACTCGTGTCGCTGTCTCACACTGTCAGGCTCATTTAGATATCCCAGATCTGGGAATTCAAACTGGTTAAAAAGCTGTTGGCAGGGTGACTAGAATAAAATACTACTGCATTTTTAAAACGAGGCAAGGAGAGACTTTGGTTCGTTGAACATGGCAGAATTACCCTTCACACTCTGCTGTTTGCTGAGTCAGGAAAAAGTTTGATTCAGCATTTTTTTTATCCATTTAGGATGCCAAGATCTGACTTAAAATGTTGTTAAAACCTCTGCAATGAGAGCACCCTGATTTTAATCCTCAGCTTATGTGTCCTATCACTGCTGCCACTGAGGTTGATGTGTGAGCAGACGGTGACACTGCACTCAGTTTGTTCACGTGAGAAGCACTGTGAAACTGCTGAGAAATATCATATACCTGACGCCAGGCATACTGTGTAATAAGTGTGTATAATTATTTTGTATGACCCACTATAACCTGTATCTCTGTCTTACTCTGTTTCTTGTAGGTGGCATTGTTGGGGATAGACATCTGTGGTGCATTTGTTGACCGCATAGGAGAGCGGTTCAAAGGATATCTGGGCACAGGTGAGATATTTAACCTTTAACCTATCCCACAACCTGAATTTCCTTTTAGGTTCTGCTCTGGTTACAGTGAAAGACATTACCTGGATGAGCTGTGTGTGAGAACAAAAATGTCCAAATCCACAATAAAGAGACATTATCCTGCTTGGTCCCTAGTAGAAAGTCTGATTTGAGCCCATGTGCGAAATAGAGCAGGTCACTGAATTCACATTGATTCACAGCAAGCAAGTAAGAGGTGAGGTAAGGTGTTTCTATCATGCAACTGGTGCGTTGCTCAAAGTGTACACCCATCCGAGGGTGAAGCAGAAGGGTCATTTACACTAAGACTCCAGGGACAATTTTTTTAGTCGAGATGATGAGATCCTGGAACATCGGTCCAGGATCGTCAGACAGATTCACAGAACAGCAAGACACTCAGCTGTTTATGAACCAATGACGATCCAGCTATGTAAACATAACACTGCATCTTGTCCTGCCTCCTCCACGCTCTACCCAGGCACCACCCCTCGCAAAAAAAAAACAGAGTACTTCCATTAAGTAAGAACGTGTCTGACACGGTCAATCTCCTGTTGTGTGCTAAATGTGTAAACTCTGCACAATGCCGGCTGTTTATATAAGAAAATGTCTTCATTAATTAAGTGTTTGTATTTGTTCTTTAACGCTTGCACAGAAAGGACATAAACATTCATTTATTAGCTCTCTTTTGAAATGCTGAAGTAAAAACAACTTTATGGTACACACAAACACTTTTTATGTTTTGTGACAATTTCCTTGGCCATGAAATGGACAGCAAACCTTTAAGATCCTGTTGTCAGACATTAGCTACACTTTCTGTTGTTGTTGTTCACTTCCATGAAAAACAGGTTATAAAGTAATTTCATTTCATTTCCTCGGGCTACGGGGAAGGCTACGGTAAATTGCCCTCTTAGCTTGAGTCCAAGTAGTTTCTGAAGTGGAAAATGTTGGCAAAAATCAGTACCATTTACCAAATTGCACTTAACAACACAACTCCTACATGAAGCATGGTTGTTTGTGTATTGTTTTTTTGGCTCTTCAGCACTCTGGCTTATGTCCTTCCATTTTGTCTCTCACTTCCACTTTGTGGTTCCTCTGAGACAGACCAGCAGCATTACTCTAAAGCCTGGCACTGCCGCCTCTACGATACAGTACATCCTTTAGGCTCTATATTTAGGCTCTGAATTGTCTGCCATGCTGTAGCTCAGTCTATTACACCCCAAAACCACACCTCACATTCATATGACCTCATACGCCGAATCTTGTATGAGATTTTGTGTGTATGTGTGTTATGTCAGTGCCAGCCTGTGTATGTGTATGTGTGTGTGTCCACTGAAGGTGTCACCAGCTGTCTTTGTCAGCCAGACTGGCTCTTGTCACCAACAAACACACTCAGTCCCGCAGTGCAGTTCCTGGGATGACTGGACCTGTCACACTGTGCAAAGTCTGCCATCGCACAAATACACAGAAAAACACACACACACACACACACACACACACACACACACACACTGCATCTCGCTCACTGTCTAGGACGGTGCCTTAGCCTGGCTCTGTGTGCAAGTGTGTGTTTCAGATGATGGTAAAAACATCTCTCTGAGCCACCGCTGGCTCTGGAATCTCCCTCCCTCCATCTGACTTCCATCTCTCCTTTCCTGTGCTCTCTCTCCTTCTCCCTGCACCCTCCCACACACACACTCTCTCTCTCTCTCCCTCACTCACACACACACACACACACACACACAGAGACAGAGGGGAGGAAGATGAGATCATTGAGAATGAGGGATTGTATTGATCTACAGGACTGACTCAGGGCTGCTGCCATTACACCGTGTGTGTGTGTGCGCACTTTGACACTGCAGTTGGCCATGTTGCAAAGTAACTCCCAAATGCGAAGTGGAAGTGAAACCTACAGATCACACAAAGCCTGTACTTTGACTTTATAATACTTTATTGTTTGCAATAAATACATCAAAATGACGTGATTGGACCAGCAGCTGTGTGCCAGTTTGAGCGTTTAAAAAAAGATGAAAATCAGTCATCTAGTGTGTTTGTGTGTGTGCTGTCGTGCTTACTACAGTAGATGACGTTGTGTGCAACAATGCCCCCCTGTCACTTTTTCTGTTTGAGGGTATTGTCCTTGTTGCCAAGGCAACCAGCTGTTATGGTAACATAATGTAGGCGCGCGCACAGTGCAAGAAAAGGGACAGATGACATCACTCTCCATGCTAAAGTTTTGAACTAGGAATGTGGTTAGGAGTGTGTGTGTGTCGTGTGAGTGTGTGTGTGTGTGTTGATGCTAATCTGTGTCTTGTTTTTATCTCATTGACTGAATGTCAAAGGGAGGCTTTGAGTTTTGTGTAACTCAGAAAGTTTTCCATTTAATCTTTAAACAGGGAAAGATTCATCACATTTGGCATTCTTTCTGTTTTAAACGTGTTCATGGGTTTTGACATTTAAGCCATTTAAACTATAACATGTTGTGATTATTCGACTTTGTGAGCAAGGATGAACTGATTGTGAAATTCTGGAGCAATGCTGATATTTAACATAACAATTTGGCTGAAAGTGATGTTCCTTTATTGTTACTTATTAGGTATTTTGTGAATTATCCCCCTTCTTGAACCAGGAAAACAAGGTCTTAATCACAAATGTTATTACTAAACTGTTATATCGACATTCAGCCCTTCATCACACTATCTGTGGATGAGCAGAAATTCAGTCATACTTATTTATGAATTAACCATTTAATATGAACGTGCTTCAAAAGCCTTTTTAGCGTCCTATAAAACTACCTACTCGTTGTATAGAATTTTTCAGTACTTGCATAACCCAACAAAAACATTCACTGTTGAATCTTAAGCAATTAGAAACATAAATAATCTATGTTAGAAAACGTTCTTGTTGCTAATCTTTTATTGAAAACAGTGTAATCCAAATGTCACTTTTATCACATTCATAGTGTAGCTTCCTTGATGGACAGGCTGTTGTCCTCGGTTTCTACACTCTAGGTCTACTTTTAGCACAGAAAACCGATCAGGCATAGATAAGGAATCAATATAGAGTGGGACCAATAAGGAGAATCAATAATGCCATTGGTATCAATAAAATCTTATCAATTCTCATCCGCAGTAAACGAACCACACATGCACACACGGCACCCTGTTGCCCTCATACGTAATGCCAAAGTCGTGTTCAGCCAGCGGCGACTTCTCCAAATCAGCAACTGCAGTAGCAACATTTTTGCTAATTGATGTGTTTTTAATAGCTTTTGGGAGAACAATGGAAGTCTGTGGCACAGAGGAATAAGATACATCAGGCTTGAAGAAAATTCTTTATAACATCAAGTCATTGTCAGTTGTGTTTTCATGGGATGTGTGGATAATAAGAAAAATATTTAACACCACCAGACTTGTCCTTTTAAACCATCGCTTCACTGAATTGTTTATTTATATTGCCACCCACAAATAGTCTTCAGATAAAAATCTGTCAAGTAGCGGCTCATCTGATATTGAAGCTGAAAATACACTTAAAGCTGAGGGCCCTCCTCTAACTCTGTTCCACATTTCATGGAGGATTAAAGGAACCATCTGAAACATTTGTGTAGTTGCCAAAATCCTTATAGTTCACTTGAATGCCAGCGTTTAAAGGCTCTTAATCTTAATTCTGCGTCACTGCATTATATAGGCCGTGCTACTGGAGCAGTTGTGTGTTAGATAAAGTGGAACTGACACGAGAGCATTTGATGATCTTGACGTTATTTTAGTTACGGTCTATTTCTCATTTCCTGTCTTTTCTTTCCCCTCGTCTTATCGGAGCCTTGGTTTCGATGGTGGTCTTGCTAAAGTGTTCACATTAAAAGTTTTTATGTCTTTCCCTCTCACACACCCACAGACTGTAACTATTGATAAACCCATATCTTTGTGTATTTATGTGTTTAAAGAGCACTCCACTTGGGGGCAGTCTTTATTGTCTTTGGCGTTTAAATCCAGTGGAGACTCTGCATCATGTGTGGCCTAATTTCTCCCTTACTTGATCTTAATACTTCACATTAAACTGCATTTTTCATCCATTGACACTCATCACTACCCTACCCTCTCTGCCTCTTTTTCTGCCTCTAGTCGTGCCAGCTTTGGTGGACAGGCTGGGCGATGGAAAGGACCAGGTCAGGGAGAACAGCCAAGCTCTCATCCTGCGCTGTATGGAGCAGACTGCCTCGCCCATGGTGAGAAACGCACACAGGCATGCACATAAAAGTGTTAGCCTCAGGACCAGGAAAAGCCTCTTATATCTGTAATATAAATAGAGATTGAAACCACTATATCAGCCAAATTATTATTGTAAGGGATTGATCTCAAGCACTACATGTAACATGATTGACATCAAAACAAGTTTAGCTTGTTCATTTTATTTTGTTAGATTTTTTTCTGTTTTTGCCACAAGACTTTGGGGTGTTCTATATGACTGTGCACCATAATACTAGTAACAATTTTATTAGGATAAAAAATTGCTGTGTGTATACTAGGCATTAAAGTAAGAGCATGTAAGTGACTTCAAAATAATGGCGACCTTTTGGTGAACATTAGGTGATAAGGAATTTCACAGTTTCACATTTATAAATTGATTTAAATACCTAAATAATTAACAATAAATAAACAGAAATAAATATTAATACATATTAAATAATAATTAAAATGAATGATCATTTTAAAAACATACTGTATTAACATATATTTACAGAAAACAAAATTAATTTTAATTGTCTAAATAATTATAAATACATCCCACTGTCCAATTCCCCTAAAAATGATGAACTCAGAGTGTCACACAGACAATATGAGGACATTATGATGTGGGATTTCAAAATAAAGCCCTCTAAAATCCCATATACATGCTGTGTTCCCTCTACATTAACATTAGTTTTCTAGAATGATCACAGTCGTATCATTATATTCATCAAAGGGTTGACTCAAACAGAGATGCATATGGTGTATTGTGGCATAGCCTAAAAATATTGACCTATTATTTATAAGCCACATCGCCCAGCCTTATTAAGATGTCGATCCTTAAAATAGCTTCAGGACTGTTTCAAGTTCAGGCACAGACTGTTGATGAGATGAAAGGTTGCACTGTGAAAGACTGTCTCATTGTTTGTTTCTGTGTGCTGTTTTAAGGAGCAACCTTTAGATCAGTTGTGATTATTCCAGTTATTCTGAAGGATTCACGATAACATGTAAAACAGGGACAGCAGACAAATAACAGCCACCTTCACATCAATAGATTTTCACTCCAGCTGAGAAGTACTCTATGTTGTGCTCCCTCTCCTGGGTGTTAAAGGAATTACACAGGTTTCATCTCCACTCTGCTTTGTATTGCATACCAACAGCACACATGCACATCTCCACAGATTGTAACCTCCTCTGCAGTCTGATCAAACCCCCGATGAGCTGCCTGGACAGCCTTACTATTCTTGTTCACACCAACACTGTCTTCCTGTCACTCTCGCCCTCTCCCTCATCCCTACCTTTTTTCCCTCTCTCCTTCTTCGTCTTCCAGTACGTTTGGGAAAGGCTACTTCCTGGTTTTAAACACAAGAACTTCCGCAGTCGAGAAGGAATCTGCCTCTGTCTCAGTGCCACGCTCAGCACGTGAGTGACTTCCCTCTCTACTTCTGTATCACTTCCAGGGTGAAATGTGAAAGAATACATGGAAAATGTAATTATATTAAATGTATGCAGATTTTCTCTCATCTCATGGGCAGAAGCGCATACATTCGTCCCTACAGTAAATTAGACACATTGTTATTATGCAGAATTTCTCAATTGTACTTACAACAACCCAATTAATTGATTCCTTAATTATATACAGAATGTTTTTTTTTCTGATGGCGAATCTACAATCTTAATCATACACTGTCTTCAGGATGAGATAATTCATGTTCTGTACACTCGGGCTGATTTTTTTTTTTTTTCCCATGTGTTTTTTATTACCACTCTCCATGAGCATGCCTCCATTTTGTTTAGGAAACACACACAGTCTCTGTCTCTAGGATTAATCTTCTTAACTCTTAGTGTGACTCTGTAGAGTGGGCACACGTGCCGTGAATGGCACCACCGCTTCTGTCATGTGATGTAAACCACCTTAAGACTACACGTTGGCTAGTTGCCTTCAGAGAGATTTAAAAAACTGATTCTCCCTGACCTAAACTCTTACACAGTCTCATGCTCAGCTGTTTGGCCTGATGCAGGACTTGGAGGTAAAATTTAGAGATGTTCTTCCAGTAGCCACAGGAGGTTAAAGAGATTGTATCTGGGAAAAATAAAAGAAAATGGATTAAATTTGGTTTAACTCGACCTTTCTCACAACTGCTTTCTCCCATTGTGACTTGTCAGTGGTTAATATAATGTCACACGGTTAGCTACTTTTTCCCCCCATTGTTTGCCTTTTTGGGCTGTATGTATGGCCTATGACGTATTCTATGCACATGTCTGTCTCTGTCTCGCACATATCCACTCTTTCTTAATTAAATCGTTTTTTTTACATTTCCTCCAATTGGTTATTAGAGATTTCTCTTCTCATAGAATCCCACACAGATTGTAGGGACACCGCTGTCTTATAGGGCTTTTCTGTTGGCGCTTCTGGCTGCAACAAGGCAAACCATGCCGTGGGATTTACGTTTCCATTAACAGATTTAGCGTACTGAGTTGTACTGAGTTGTGCCCAAGATGGAGCAGAATCAGGTCAAGAGCGCCTGACTGCCTCCAAGCAGGTTGTGGTGATGTTAGGTGGACTAAGTCACATTAAGTGACTTCAGTGACATGTTTAAATAGCCTCTGTTGCTCCTGCCTCCATTTTTTCAAGCAGTAAGCGGTAGATGACAAGCAAAATCAGCCTGAAAATCCATGATATGTAGCTGACCAAAAGCAAAAGTAAATGCAGATAAAGAGAGCATTGGTTTTAAGCATCATCCACTAAAGAGAAGCACACTATCAATTACAGACACACCTTCAAACGGGGGGCACCTGTTGAGTTCGAGATGTAGATCCCTGCCGTGCTGGGCTGACACGCCGAGTCAAACAAAGTCAAGCTCGCACATGTGTATGAAAAAGGGGCTTTAGTTAATCTGCATTTTGCAAGCTCATTGCAAAACACAAACACACATATAGACAGAAGCTTGCCTACTTCAGCTTGTTTCACAGCAGCTTGACAGCAGTTCAGATCTGTGCAGGTTGTAGTGTACCGTCAGATTACCCACACACAGCAAATCTGTGCTGTTAGAATAGCAGTGCTCATTTTAGCATCTTTTTGTTAATGAAAAGTGACACTGTTGTGCTAAATGTTAAGCTGCTATCTGATAGTGGTGTTTACCAAGCATACACAGTTATCCATTATGCCTGTGTACACCAAGTCAATTGTGGCACATAAATGGTTGCATAGCTCCAGACATCTTGATTTTAATAGTTAAAATGTTGAATTTTGGAGGGAAAGTAGACTTTTCAGGTGTATTTGTGACTATAGAAGTGTTTTCCTTGTTCCTAAAAATCTGTTATGAATGATCAGCATTGTGTTCATTAAACGGTAGATATTTTCCACTTGGTTTACCTTATCATGAATAAATATCATCCCTCTCATTGCCTTGTCTTCTTGTGGCTCTCTATCAGGTATGGAGCTCAGTCACTGAGCCTCAGTAAACTAGTTCCTCATCTCTGCTCTCTGACTGCAGACCAGAACCCACAGGTAAGAGACAACACTTTAGCAATATGCTACATGATCAGCATGCCTACATACAGTCATGTAAAAAATTATTAGACCACCCTTTTTCCTCAATTTCTTCATTTTAATGCCTGGTACAACTAAATGTACATTTGTTTGGGCAAATATAATAACAAAAATAACTCATAAGAGTTTAAGTTAAGAGCTGATAGCTAACCATTTTCCCTGGTTTTCTTGATAATAACCAAAATCATTATCAAGAAAACCATGGAAAATGGCTAGATATCAGCTCTTAAAGTAAACTCTTATGAGATATTTTGTTGTTAACATTATATTTGTCCAAACAAGCGTGGTCTACATTTTTTTTCCATGACTGTATCTGTTTATACTGTAATTTCTGTGTGTGTAAGGGATGGGTATAGAAACCCAGTGCTAAACAGGCCCAGGCGTTAATTATTAAAACCAAAGTGTTGATAAGCTCTGACCTTACTGCTTCTTTTATCAGTACTTTTTAATGTTATTGTGTAATTCATTAACTGCTTCCTCAAACTATACTCTTCACTGTAGGTGCAATAAAACCTATATGGGCAAAGAGCCAATAGGCCTGTTCAGCAAGCATAAATAACTAAATGTGTAGAAAAGCATATTTGAATCTGCTCAATCTGCAGTCTCTCATCCACTCTTGCTGTGTTTTACACACCCACAGCATGCTCTCTCGGCAGATAATGAATTGTTACAAACAAGCTTAAACAAAAGCTGTCAGTATGTAGTCTGTTTATCTTAGTTTTCCACGTTTCTTAAAATTTGACAAATTCCCGTAAACTACGCTGCTGGCTGAGACAAAACAGCCCCTCTTCCCTCTAGCAGCAGTGTCTGCAGGCAGTGAGTCACATCAGCAGAGGGAGGATAGAGGACACTGGCTGATATCTGTGGAGTGTATTGATATTATTGGGTTTATATTGTGACTTTGTATTTATGTTATAATGGTTACGTTTGCAACAGCAGAGTATCAATAAGAGTAGTAGTGTGGCTAAAATCCTAGCAGTACCCGTCACTAGTGAGTGGGTACAGGTCTTGTGTTTCTACTTTCTATCAATCTGAATCTCCGCTCATGGTTTAGCTCACAGCATCCAGAGTGTGCTGGCAGGCATCTTAGAGCAGCTCTATGATTATTACTGTTATTAGTGAGGAGATGGGCTCTGTTCAGCCCCCCCTCCACCTCGCTTCTTCACTGCTGAATCATGAGCACCAACACCCAACCATTAACCCACACAGCAGTATTAGCTGAATATGTGTGTGCTGGAGTGAGAGAGAGGGATAGAGAGAGGTTCGTTTTAACCTCCTGTGGAGTTGCACCCCAAAGCTGAAATCTGCTCCTTTCGTCTACCCAATGATTATCAACCCACATACTGTCCCGACCAATCAAAAACCTCAAAAGGCCCGCCCACCCTCTGTTGCAGAGAATCCGTCTAACAGCATCCCACTACCAAATCACCACAGTGCTCTCACCATAACTAGCAAATAAGGTTTCTCCCATTAGGGGGATGAGTACAGCCCTTAAGGGTTTGTTTTTTAATGTGTTTACATTTGCAACCCTTAATGTGTGTGTAGTCTGTATGGATTTATTAAAGAAAATTGAATGTAATTGTTACAATCACGGCATTTTACGTGGTTTATAAGTGCAAGTTGTGTGTGTGTGTGTGTGTGTGTGTGTGTCTTTATAATTGGTTAATGTCTGCTTTCTGTAGGTACGTGAGGCTTCCATAACAGCATTGGTGGATGTTTATCGTCACGTTGGCGAGAGGGTCCGAGCAGACCTGGCAAAGAGAGGACTACCTGCTGCACGGTGAGTTACTTTGCATGTATCAGTCATTGATAAGCTCTTTTGTTGTGAGAACTGGTTATATTTTGTGTGTGTGTACTCTGCGCAGCAGGGGATGAGTTGTGTAGAGGGCCTATGGGTCCCGTGGCCTTGGCACTCAGTCTGTCCCAGGCCACACCATGCACCACTCTGCCCTTCACACACACAGAGAGGCACTTTCATCCAGAGCACAATGCTGACTGACCGGGGGAGGAGGGTGGGAGGGGGGCTGATGGGGTACAAAGGCGTTGGCTGGAGTACCAGAGTTGAGGAAAAATTGGAGAAAGTGAATGTGTGTGTTCATGTCATCTGAAGAGGTCCAATGAGTGGTTTCGTCCTTCTTTGGTCGTCCTGGTTACATGTGCTGGGTTGAGGGTTATTCTAAGCACACAGTGACCCCCTCTCTATCTCAGCAGCAGCCAGTGTTGTGTGCTGACTGCTCAGTATGAGTCTTGCGTCTGTGAATGCTGGCCGTGGCCATGTGTCATGTGTTGCGCATATTAAGCCTGTCTCCAGTGTAAACACACTGTCTGTGTATGTGGGATTTATGCAGATGGGTGTGTGTCTGTTATGTGTAGAGATCTGACAGATGCAGGAATTTAAAACCAACGCTTGCTATTCTTCTGTAGATGTAGTATACAATTACAATGACATTTGTAAAATATAGATACATTTTGTCATGGATTGGTTTTATTGGACCGCTGGTATGAAGGCAAGGTGGAAGTTGTGTGTGCCCCAGTGTGTTTGTGTTAGTATATGGTTGCAGGGTAGAATGCAGGGCTGCGGCCAGGGTCTTACTGACCAGATCACATATCAACTCTGCAGAGCTTGCATCAGATAATGAAGAGAAATGTAGAAGGCCGAGAATAAGAGGTAGAAAGGTTGAGGGAGCATTAGAGAGAACAAAATGTGAGTACTGTCTTTTATTATATTCAATACACTCAGGAATTATGTTCAACCCATGTTTCCTAACAGGATTAGCCTGCATAAAAGCCTTGACATGTCTGGACTTAAGCTGTTTGTGACACCTGCACTATCAAAAATTTTCCAAGAGACATTTGAGATTTTGGTCTCAGCCTCGTCCGTCCCTTTTGGATAAGATCCTGATATTTTATTCAAACCTGTAGTTTTATTCTGCTGAACTGCACAATCTACCAGGGTGTTTTAAAAGGCATGTTTTCTCTTTAGCAAATTGCACCATTTAGTTACACCATTTATCATAGCCAGGAACTGTAAAAACAGAAATTATTAACGCAGTTTCAAATGTCCTTGAACATATCGTGTGATAAGCACTTCTGTCAGGAAAAATATGTAAGCTCTAAATCTAAGCTTTATACATTGAATCAAAATCATATTTCATATAATGTGGCCAAAAATAACCCGTTTACACAAAGTAGATCCTGTAAAAAACATTAAATTCTGTGTGAAACTTTGACTGAACTGCAGGCTGTTTACACAGAGAAAAGAGGAGAGGACGAGACGCTGTAAGTAGAGGTTCTAAAAATGTAAATTTTAAGTTTTCTATGTATAGCAAGGCCGAGCCCCCAGTTTATTCCAATATTGTTCAGCTGTGCTGCTAATGGGCTGCTTCTGATTCTGGAGATGGGGCCCAATGGAGGTCACAGTCAATGAGGGTTGAATGGACTGAATGCCTCTGTAATGCTTATGTCAGTAAGAGTTATACCCAAGTAAACCATTGTTGAAATTCAGCCTGGTAATGAATGTTAAAATATATAGTTTACAAACTGTGTCAGTTGAATGATAAGAAAAGTTATCCCCCCAAAATTAGGTTCGTCCCCTAAGGGGGCCCAGTCTGTTCAGAGCAGGGTTGGAAAATAGTTTAATTTCATCTTTCAGGTCAGTTATTGTGGTCATTATTCAGTGCAAAACACTGCACACACTATATGTTAGCTGGTGTCAGAGGACATCACTCATCCTACAGTGAACCTGATGACCTCTTTCAGATCGACAGTGACACGAATTAAACCTGCTCTGGAAGTTGGTCTGGATGGGTCAGAGAATCATGACCCAGCTCGTCCCCTCTTGCATTGAATGTGAGCCAGATGCTACCTGATTTTTTTTTGTTTACTTCTGTTACAGATGGGAGTTTTATCAATCAGTGCTGTTATTGAACTTTAAACATCATTTAAATGACTCTTTACTAATTAAAACGTAACTTTATAGCAGTATTTCTCTAAGTGTGTAAAATGCTATGGTATAACAGTGACATAGAAATATTGTTGTAGTTTTGTTTTGTGGTAAACAGTAATAACATGGGATTAAGCTGTGACCACTGTCTATAAGTAGGTCAAATACATTCAGTAGACTTGCCTCATGCACACATTTCTTGTTGGAAAGGGAAACGAGCTACCTGAAAGTTGTGTAATATCCACTGTAGTCGAGATGACCCTTTTTCAATGACATTCGGTCTGTGGCTCTGTCAGATTGAGAGCTCAGTGTAAGCAGAGTGAAGATAGAATCGTGGAATTAAGAGATATGAAGAGGGAGGTGGGAGGGAATATAGGCAAGTGGGGTGAGAAGGAGAGACGTAGACGGGGGAGGAGCAGCCTTGCTTTCTGTCTGCCGCGAGCTGTACAGCCCCTCCCCCTCTGACGAGTGTGTGTGTGTGCCGGTCTGGGTATGGGAGGGAGGTTATGTAAAGGGTAACTGAGTATCTTCGCTGCCTGTCACACAAACTGGCCCATTTGTCTAACACACACATGCACGCAAAGACCCTGCCTGAGATTTAACTCTTTATACCACTGTGGAGATTACTCAGTGGTGTGTGTGCTCAGCATACAGTACGTATGTGTGACAGTAGGTGGTGCTTTGTCGTATGCCCGTAGCATGCTTTGGTCCTTCGCTGTTTGGCTCCCTCTCTGTCTCTCACGCCCTCCCTCCCTCCTCCTGTCTTCCTCCCTCCCTCCTTCTCGGAGCCACTGCACCATGTTGGATACAAAGAGCTGAGAGAAGCCGAGGACCAGAGTATGTCACTAGCATGGGAGCTAATGCAACGTTGCGCAGCAACCTATTAATTAGTCCACTGGGAAATTCTGAGGCAAATGAGTACAGAAGACTAAAGGCTGGGCTACTCCTGAACTGCACGGGCAAATTAGAATACTAATGAAGGGAAGAGAAGCACGTGAAAACGCTGCACAGCCGAGGAGCCCATTGCAACGCTAATCGTCACTTGTCAGGAGTCTTCTGGTAGTGGACCGGCACTCAGACACCAAAAGACAGACAGACAGAGGACGGTGTGTATTGCTCTTATTCTTGTGACCTCACAGCCATGGCTTACCTTTTGACAAGGAGACATTAGGGCACGTTACTGGACATCATTGTGTATGTGTTGTGTTATTGTCTTTTTTTATCCAATGTGTATGGACACTATTCAGCGTGCAGAAGACTTTTTAGGCTATTATATGTGCAACTATGTTATTTTCGTTGAATTTCAATGGAGTTGTCTGATTTGGATAGATTTTTGCATTATTAATATGTAGACAGTCTTTCCTGTACAGCTCATGACTGAGCAGATCTGGCTTGGGTTTGTGTGTATTTTTGTGCTCCTGATGATGAGTAGGATGTCTGTCTCCTGTCATGTTGCTGCTGCAGAGTGTGACTGGCATGATAGACACACCCACCCTATAACAAGCAGACAGACAGGCGGGTAGGCTGTCCACATGTTGCAGCTGATGATGCTTTCACTTGGGATTCAAAGTACCTTGCCTTTCTCTAGGTCAAATGTGTGTCTGTGTGTGTGTGCGCATTTTCTTTGTCATATTCCTGTCAAGGAAGATGATTGCTCCTAATTCTGTCTAATTGTGGTGTATATAATTCTGCAATTATAGTAACCTCATTAGCTTTGTAATGTAATGCTTTACCATTTCTTCTTCTCTCTCTCTTTCTAGGTTACAGACGTTATTCACTCGTTTTGATGAAGCCTTGAGTTCAGGCAACATGGCTCTCAGCCCGAGTCACGGTCAGTACCTTCTCTCATTCTCTCATTTCTTTTGCCACAGTTGTATTGGCCTCTAACAGCCACCAAGTTTAGTCATGTTGCCAAGAAGATTTTATTGTTGTCAGGTATTTTGTGTTGGTGTTTGCTTGTGCGTGTCTATATCTGCATGTGCTCTTGTGGTTGTGTCAATTTGTTGCCATGAGCTCCTGTAAGAGGACCTAACAGGATTAATGGTTTAATCTTTGTGTGTGTGTGTGTGTGCATGTGTGTGTATGTGTATGAGAGAGATTCTGGGTTTTCTGGCTGAGCTGGACCTGAGCTGAAGGCGCTGCTGCTGAGGGTTTTATTGTCCAGCAGTAGATTGTGTATGTTGCTGTGGATCTCTTGGAGCCTCAGGCTTAACCTGCATTGTTTGACCATGGAAAGTTAAAATGGTATCGACAACACCCCTTACAGCAATGTTTCTCTCTGTGTTTTCACCTTTCAGAATATAAAAGCTGGAAAGGTGGATCCCCTTTAGGGATTTACTGACACAAATTAGACTGTTAAGTTTCCCTTCTTGCATGTGTACTGGAATTGTGATTTTCACAATAGATGATTGTCTGTGTGAAAAGTGTTTACTGAATAATGATCGACAAAGCGGTCTCCTTTGATAGTTGGTAATAGTCGCCCAGTTGACAGTTGCACCAGGAGCAGTAGGCCCCATCTGGTGTGGTCCAATGCTGTGAAGGAAATGTGCATGGCCAGCCAGCACTGGGGAGAGGTTCAATGAGTTAATCTTTCCACACTGAGTGGCCATCTCAGACCCACTGAGTTAAATTCCCAAGACAGATTGCAGGGAACCCACACGTTCAGAGGTGTAAATTCTGTTTGAGTGCAACCTCTAGCTTCTATTATGCTGTTTCCACCAACAACTTAAATGCTTTATGTGGATGCAACAATCCAATATGCAGAATCCGTTTTTGGTGCACTGACGTAATGTCACTTTGTATAGAAATTATTCCAGTCACAGAACAGTGTTCAAACTTGGGCAATAGAGGACACTGGTTTTGTTATTTGGTATGAGCAGACGCCTAGAGTTGAGGTATCAGAATTGGTATCAAAAGAGGAAAAGTTGAGTATGTTCTCTGGGAGGTCAGTTGGGTCTGTTGTTGGTGTCAAGCTGAGCCTGTCATTGTCATTAGTAACTCCAGGCTCCCTGTCATAGTCTCGATCTATCTGAAAACGACAGCAGCGGTTTGTGCCTGGTCGGCTGTTGTAGTCTGTTTACTTGGAGAGAGAAATATAGGGAGAGACATGGAGAAGAGCTCAGGGCGTGTAGTTGGTGTAGTTGCTATGATGCCGTCTCTGGTGGCAGCAGGAGGGGTGGTAGGAGTGTTACTTTTAACTTAAAACTCCCAAGGGTGTAGAGCAAGGTTTTGGGGCCATGATTATGTAGTTGTTGTGATCAAATGATAATGTGATGTCTTTTTTTCACTCTGTGTTGTTGTCTTCTTCTGTCATGCGCTTTGCTGGGCATGAAAGCACTGTTTATTATCTAGATGGAATAATTTTTTGACTATTTTTGGACGATGACTTTTCATTTATAATGGAAGGAGAAACATAATGGGAGTAAACATTGCTGTCGTCCAAATCGTCTTTGCATTCTGACCGCATATCAAAACTCCCCGAGTAGACCTGAGGAGAAAGTGGCAACAGATGCTCACGAGGGTGAACTTTGGCTGCGTGCCTGGCTGTTTGGCCTTCGCTGCTACCTCAAGTATACTTAAGCTTCTTTCTTTGGTTGTTCTCTGCTGCTGCAGCTCATCATGCCACGGATGGTTGAATCACACACAAATGTGAACTCTTGATGCATTCTCATCCCTGCCTTGGTTTTTTCATTGATCAATCAGATGGTTATTTCCTTAATTAATCATCCGGTCTTACGGTCTATATCATTTACCATCCCTTTTTCTTGAAGTGGTTGGTTGATTAGTTGTTCAACAGAAGAGTAATGTGCAACTATTTAGGGACACTGCAGTGAGGACATTTTTCTGCCCATTAATTAACTTGTGACAGCACCAGTGATACCAATAAAATTGGGCATTTTTCAAGAACAGATATTCATAGCAAACTTGGGTGGTGATATGCTAAAATTTCTTAAATTGGTTTTATTTCTACAACAACAACAAAAAAAACAAGATTAAATTCCTCATTTTTTCTGTCGACAAATGTTTTTGTGTATTGCATAAAAATACTAAACTGAATTGACTCTTACGCATAGAAAGCACATTTGAATCTTTCTGTTGAATAGGCAAATAATGTTGGAATCTGTTCGTTTCCCCAACTTCTTCCTGCCTTCTGAACTTATGTTTGGCACCCAACAAGTAACACTGATCAGCCCGAGGCTCACAGTCAGCTCTATTCTTTGAAGTAATCTACCAAAAAATGGTAGAGGAAGGTGAGCATGAGCTGGTGTCTTTCTCTAAACACAAGAACAAGAATTCAACCTTTTGAATACAAACACAAGTACACGCACACAAACAAACTCGTTCCTACTTGCCCTTGCCCCATATCTCATACGGGCCAACTCTTGGCGTTGGCTCCAAGGGTTTGGGGGCAGCTGTTGCAGAGAGAACAGGAGATGGGGAGGGAGGGAGGGCAAAGGACTGAGGGAGGAAGCTGACAGAGACCTCGCAGTAGGCGAGTCCCAGCGCTGTGCCTATCACTGCCTCTCCCTGATTCATCATGACAGAGACAGAGAGAGATTGAACAAACGAGAGAGGAAAGAGGAAAGGAGATAGAGGAGAAAACAAACAGGACAACAGAGAGAGGGGAGCGAATACAGACACTGACAACAGGAAGTTTTTATCCATTACACACTGTAACCATGGCAGTTGGGGATGATGGCGATGGTAAGTGTGTGTGTATGTTTGTTTGTGTGTGTTTAATCTCATCTGGCTGTGGATGCTGGCACTCAGACAAAGGCTTGTCAGCATATGGTTTTAGATTGAAATCAGCTTAAACTCCAGGCACTATCACCCCACGTGCACTGGATCAGATGTAGGCTACATCTGCATGTCTGTGTGCGTGTGTGTGTGAGAGGGGAAACTTGTGTGTCCTAAAATGTCTCCGTCATGGCGTACCTTGTTTGTGCGTGTGTCTAGATACACAGTGCATGTCTATATCCTAGCGATTCATTGTTTTGTTTGTTTCATTTTCTAAAAATAACATGAAAGAGAGCTGGGACATTTTGGTAGAGATGGTTGCAGTTATGACATGCAGTCTGAGGCCTGAAATAACCCCAGGACATCAGTCGCAGTTACATGGAACACTACGCACCTTAGCTACCCAAGCAAACCGAATGCTTGAATTGCAAATGCATTGAGTAACTGTGACTTCATAATGAAGTAGCCTCTTATTCTCAGCCCTTTTCTCCCCGACTTTAAATTCTTCCTGTTACAGCAATATTACGTCAAGTGTGTGTTGTTCAGTGTTGGCAGCTTTCCTGTTTTTACTGTCCAGGATTTTTTTTTTTTTGAGAAACAAGTCGGTGGACAGATGACAATGACAACATGGATTGTTAATTATGGACAAATAATTATATAAGGTCTGTTATAGTTCACTCTGATTGTCTTGACTCCAGTTTTGAAGAGTATTTTCCTCCCTCATAGTCCAAAATATGTACCCAAGTGTGACAACAGAAAAAGGACATTCTCCTTCTTGCTTTTTTTAAAAACGGCTCCTCTCAAAATTTTACATAGCGCAGCTTAATGTCATCTAGTGTGGCAGTACAGTTACATACGGACCAAATATATGACTTTTGTACATGCCGTTTTATAATACCATATAATTACTCACCTACTACTTACATTTATTTCTGTGTCATACAGAAATGTTCTGTACGTCAGCCCATCCAAGTGGATTTACAAGAAATCATTCTTACATTGTGTATATATACTAAATTTAATAAATCACTAATAAATTATGCATGCCCCAAATAGCATAACAAGCAGAATGTTTATCCTGATATAGAGCTATTTTTAAAACTTAAATGTTTAATACGTGAATAGCAAACTCAGTCTTTTTTTTAAAGATATTTTTTAGGCATTTTATAGCTTTATTTGATAGTGGAGATATTCAGATTGAAAGGGGGAGACAGAGGGGAAGACATGCGGGAAAGGGCTCCGAGCCCGATATAATAAAACTGAAGCATAATAAAACTGAAGCAAAATAAAAGTGTAAAAATATTGATCGGTTACCTGAGGCAAATTTACATTTAAGTATTTGTTTACATCCTCTACTGGAATGAAGCTTGTGTTTATGTGAAAGAATGTAAAGGATGTCAGTGCTGATGGCGTCTTACTTAATGTCATTTGGTCCTGTTATACACACACACACACCTACTAACGTCCAAGCCCAGATATATTTGGTGCCTTGCAAACGGACCATCAGTAGCAGCTTTCATTGCTTGCATAGTACCTCAGTGTTGACAGGGACTGACTGACACACACAAACACACTCTCTCTCGCAGACATGCTCATTCTGCTTCAGTGCGTCTCCAGCTCTGCAAAGGAAACCATGACCCCGTTTCCAGGCTAGGCTGGTTGCCATGGCAAAGCTTTCCTGTGAATATTATGCTTTATCCCAACTTTGTGTGCGTGTGTGTGTGGAAGCTCTTTTTCTCGGAGCTTGGCTGGAAATGGAGCAGTCAGTCTTGTCTTTGGAGAATATGGGCCTAAACCTCAAGTGTGTCTCCCACTCTTGTCTTTCCTCCCCCTTTTCTCTTTTATTTCTTCATCTTAGAAACAACTGGATGGCTGAAAGTGAAACATCTGATCATCGTATAAATGCCTACAACTACATGATCATTATTGATCAGAATAAAACTGCACTGAAGTATGAAAGACATTTTTCCAATAAGATAAAATCTTTCACATATATGCTGCATTTATTCCTTCCCTTTTGCACTGATTTGACCTATAATTACACTATCAAATACGTGAAGATGTGTGGCAATATTCGCCTCTCTACTATATTGTGTTCTGATGCTTTTTATTGTGTGTGTGTATTGTTTCGTCGACAAAATTTCTGCCTCCTAATAAGCACCTTTTCGTACTACATGCAGATAAACTTCAGTCGAACATAGTAGGTTTTTGCAGGGATAGCTGTGGGTTTCATAGTCTACTTTTCTGTTGACACACATACCTCTACCCATTGACTTTGGAGCTGTTGCAGTCATGAGCTTTTTAACAGCTTTTGTTCCAGTTTTTGCAGAGCTACTCATGTTTCACGTTGCAGTCATCTCTCTGTGTGTCATCTTTTTTGCATGCGACTCTGCACACCGTCACATGGTTCTGAGTGGGAATATGTGACATTGCCTGTTCCCCTGCAGATTAACAGCAGATCAGCACAAACACAGGCTCACTGTGAAGTCAGTCGATTCCTCAGAATATATCTGGTTATACTCTTAGTTGCATGTTGACATTTTCAATTGTAATTTGTATGAGGATGGCTGGCCTGCTACAGCTGCAGCGCTCCTGCTGATTAGACTAAACTGGCTAAACTGACTGGACATTTCCTCTCTTTCTGTAACTGAGGTCAAGCAAGGTTTGCATAGAATAATAAGGTTTATAAATGTTTCCCACAAGATTTTATGAGACTGGTAGGTGGAGCTCAGACCTGCAAGGAGGTCCAGGAGTATGTACATTTTAAAAGATAAATGCATCGATGTGGTGCCCTTTGTGATCAAAAATAAGATGCCAGATTGATGAAGAAATATGTGTGCTTGCAAACAATTTAAGAAAACACATTGGTTTTAGAGATATGAATGACCATTTAAAATACATAAATCACGGTAAACGAGATGGGCTATGTGTCTCCAGACGGGTCAGGTGCTGATCCCTGATGCTCTGAGCAAGGGGCTCTGTTCCTCCTCGTCGGGAGAGAGGGGCCAGAGAGCACTAAGGTCAAGGCCCCGGGAAGCCCCAAAGCCTTTTCAAGCCGACCAAGAGACCAGCCAGTGCTGTGAAGAGGTCCCAAGAGGGGATCTTCCAACACTGAGCGACCTTCCCTGACCCACCAAGTTAAATCCCCTGGGCAGACAGGGTGGACCCCGCTCATTGAGAAGTTGAAATCTTTCGGTCCATTATGCAACTGTGGCAGAAGAAATTAGACAGTGCCAGCCTTCACAGTCTGGTTAATTAATGAGAAACACTGGTTTAGACTAACAGAAGCACTGTGTGGGATTTGGCTTAAGAGGTCAAATAGTTTTGCACAACACCGCGTGAACTTCTATGATCAGTCTAGCTGTTCAAGATTGTCTACATCTTTATTTCAGTAGAAGATAAACACAAGCTGCTTTCAATTATTATTTATTATTATTATTATTATTATTATTATTATTACTACTACTAAGCAAGCAAAAGTACAGATTTATGTGTGCTGTGTTCATGTTTAACTGTGCAGGACTTCTGTTTTTACCTGAAGTGGTTACTTGTTGGTTTTACTTTGATTTTGAGTACAGTTATTCAGTTGTTTTACTTCTATATTGAGTACTTGAAGAGGTTAGAAATGTTTTTATCTCAGTATATTTCCGGAGGGTCATTAACATTTGCCCTTCAATACAATGTCACCTTATGATTGAGTCTTGACTGTTGAGTTGCAGAAGATTTGTGTTGACAATTATGTGTAATTCCCTGGGATGCCTTGTCTCTTCTTGTTTTGAGGTTTTTGTGGCATGTCTGAATCACAGAAATAATGTGGTTAGAGCAGAGCTGGTGCTGCCACCATGTGGTCAGAACTGAATATTTGTTTGGGTGTTTGTGTTCACAGGTCTGTGGTTTAACGTTGCTTTCACAAATCTGTGATGTTTCAGTCAGTCATCCTCTATCCTTCAATCTTTTCCTCTTTTAAATAGTGACAGAACTATGATGCATTTCACTTCCCACATCTCTGCCTGTATGTAGATTATATTTTTGGGCTGGGAAGAACTCTGGGATTATTCCCACACGGATTAGTGTCTGACAAACAGTGACGTGGGTGCAGATGTCTTTAAAATATGTTTAAATTGACCATGGATTGTTTTTTTTATTTCTGGACACCCATCAGATTTGTATATTTAAGCTGTATATTAAGTCATCTTCGCTCGCAGTGTTGCTCCTCTTTTTGACTTGTCTTCTGAAATGGAGAGAGGAGCGAATCTCGGCCTGGAGTTTCCATGGCAACGCTGCCTGCCTGGTCCATGGTGGAGCTGTTATCTCTTACAGTGTGTGTGCGTGTGTGACTGTCTTTCTGTATGTGTGTATGGACCTGTTGTTTGCCATGGTGTGCCATATTATTTGGCAAATGCTGTGTATTCCATCTAACCAGAATCCATCCTAATTTAATAAACAAACATGAAGCCAGTGGACACACAGTAAATCCAACTGTTGATTGAACTGAATTGGATGTGTGCATGTGAGCTGACTGGACGTCTTTTTTTCCTGTTTGCTGCTCTATTCATTTGAGAAGCTGATCTGCACAGGTCGCCATGGCAACAGCATGTGTGCATGCAATCCTCTCTCTCTCTCTCTCTCTCTCTCTCTCTCTCTCTCTCTCTCTCTCTCTCTCTCTCTCTCTCTCTCTCTCTCTCTCTGTCTCTGTCTCTGTCTCTGTCTCTGTTTCTCTCTCTCTCTCTGGTGTCTTTGCTCTGCCCTTCACCCAGAGACATTTACTCCCATGGGGTCTGACTAGACAAAAGCTGGAGATGCAAATCGTGCTAACAGTGATGCTAATCAATGCTTAAACCCTCGATGCACGACCGACTCATTGCTAACAGACCCGTGGGTTTGTTAGAAAGCAATTAAATTCTGTAAACAGGTATCTAATACTGTGTTAATATATATATATATATATTACAGTATAAATTAGTTATGTGAGTATCTGTTTGTTTCATTTTGGCTCTGTATTATTGTTTACATCAATAATAGTTGTACAGTCGAGAACAGTGTTTCTAAATCTTTATGGGGATCCCCTTTTTAACAGTAGCAAACCATTGCGACCCAGTTTGCAATCGACTTTATCCACAAATCATGAGAAGAGCAACTTTTTGCATAAATTAATGCCCCTGGCCATTTTTACTGCCATTTCCACAAAAATCTATACTTCTTGAATAGGTAAACTAGCAGTTTTCAAAAGATATACCTTTCATAAATCCCAACTAAATTTAAGCTGATGTTATTGAAAACATATTCACATCTATTCAAATAAATATGTTTAGGCAGAGTTAACAGGCTCCCCTCTTTTCCCTCTCATAATGTATGCTAGCCTTTCATATTGATTCAGTTATAGCCTAAGTAAAAATATCAGAACAATACAAGCATTCAGTACTATTAAAAGCATGCTTCTTGTTGAAAGTTGTTTTAAATGCTCATGTCTATTACTACACGTAGACTTATTTTAGGTGCAGCTGTTGTCAGTTAATCAGTTTGTACAGGTAACAATCAATCTGCTGTTATGGCTAATTTCAGGTCAAATCTCATTAGATATAATTTTACTTGCTTACGTGCTAATGTAATAGTCGGGGCATGACCGTTTTGAATTTTGCACTTGCAGTTACCTTTCTTCACTTGAACCAACCATGTTTTTTTATTTGCTGTGAACCACACTAGTTGGCTGCAGTACAGGCCTGACAGAGATGTAGCAGGCAAGATGTTGACTGTACAGGATTTATGATTACAGTGCATTTATATTAAATGGCTACAATTTCTCTACTGCTCACCTGATTTGATGCAAAAAAAACCCTCATATTAAAGCTAAAAGCTGATATTTGAACCTAATAGTTATTGTAATCCAGGACACTGGACTAGAGTCAAAACAACAGAAACATGTCCACATGCTCACAGTATGCATGTGTGTGCAGTCTGTGTAAGAGCAGGAGGGTCAAGGCCTCAGCTGGAGGGGTGTGGTCTCCCTCTTCACCCTCCCCACACGACCTCCTTTGATCATTGCTCTATCATCCTTTGTTCCTTTGTGTATCTGAAGAGGGACAGAGTGAATGAATAAATGTGTTTCATGTCTCACAGGTTAATGTAACAACATAAAAAGTGTGTTAAGAGGTTGTTGATAATCGTGTGTGAAAGAGAGCAGGAGAAAGGGTGTAAGAGGTTGGAGAGTGTGTTGTCAATGGTAATGAGTTTAGGTTAGCTGGTCTGGCAGGGACACCGAGAAGACCTGTTAATATTCCTGGGGTGTCTGTGCGTGTGTCTCTCTCCCTTTCTCTCCCATCACACACACACACGCACGCACTCATAGTCCTGCCTCCGCACTGGCTGCTACACTATGATGTCACCTCTCGTCTGATTGGCTGTGAGGCTGCTCAGGGAAGGAGGAGAGAGAGAGGGAGGGAGAGAGAGAGGGAGAAAGAGGGAGAGCGAAAGAAAATGCCGGCACTTGTATGGGTGGAGGGGTATTCGGACAGCGGTGTGAGGTGTGTTTATGTGTGTGTGTGCAGCTTTAGCCCCGTTATGAAGTGTATGTGAGCTGTGTGTATGTGTCTTGGGGTACGGCTCAGAGAAGAGGGGGGACCCCGATACCACGCCCTCCCAGAAGCATGAGGCGACTTATCTGCCAGCGGATCTGTGACTGTGAGTGGACCTGGGTGTGTTGGTGTGTCGATTAATATGTGTGTGGTAAATGTTGTTTCACAGCAAAGGATGTAAATGTCTGTTTAACATTTACTGAGTTGACATAATAGGCTCTGCAATCACTGTGAACATTGTATGTACACACACGCGTGCCTGTCAATTGCTTCTGCATGTCGACTGTGTGTAGGTAAGGTGATGTATGATTCAAGGTGTAGGGTGGTGGCTTTGGCGCATTTCATAACCGGCTGGTTGTCAGAGCGACCGGAGCGCAACTGCATTCCTATGCCAACAGTTTCATCTCCACAGTTGTCTGTGTGTGTGTATGTGTGTGTCCTCCCATATCGTCTTCCTCATGTGTTTCGCTGGTAGATGCATGTTCAAAATGCTGCACTATTGTTGCAAGTGTGTCTCAAGTTTCAGTGCTAGCTTTCTAGCTAGCTTAATATCTGCTAGCATGCAGATTAAGAGGTTTGGGCTGCGGAGAGTTCTGCCAGTCACTGGTTGCATGGGTGGACATCTTTATTGTTGGCTCTTTTTTTTGGCTCTCAGAAGTGATTGTATATATGTGTGTGGGTTAGCCTTTTTCTTCTAAGCAGTGCGTTTGTAATTAGTATTGATTTAGTGATTCCTGACCAAGCTCTCTGTAGAAAACAGCCTCCACCATTCTTTGCTTCTCATCTTTACTTTTCTTTCTTGCGTTCAGTCTTCAAATGGCCTGAAGCTTTTTATCTTTAATGTTAAAGGAGCAAATAAAATCCAAAATGCTGTGTAATGTTTCAGAAGGACCTGAGGGTATTGAGTAATACACACGTTTTTAGACATTTAGAACCATTAACATAAAGAGTAGATGTTGATGTCAGTTATGATTCTGTATTTGCTGATATTTTATACTGACATGCAGGTTGTTTAAATAATCATTCCTCAGTGTTTAGACTAGATGTGACTAGATATGATTTGCAACATTTTGTAGAATCAGTAAAAATCCTTCATCTTTTCACTCTGGACTTTGAAAGTTTCCACCATACTCCTCCTTCCTAACAGTGTGGATGGTAACACTCTTCTCTCTGTCCTCCTTTTTCCAGATCGCAGTTTTGAAGATGATGACAGTGTGGATGGGAGTCGTTCTTCGTCAGCCCAGGCTGCCTTCAAGGTCCCAAAAGTTCCCAAGAAGCCGGAGTCCGCTGCACGCCGGCCCAGCGCTACCGGTGGCAAGCTTGGTATTTAAACTTTAAACTGTACATTTACAAACACAGCAGAGGCCATCTGTTCCTCCAGTTGTAAGAGAGACAGTGAGAGAGCGGGGTTTATATAATTCATTCATGATTGACTTCAAGCCTGACTATATGGAAGTCACCATAACCAGTTTTCTAGCATGCATCAAATGTCTATATGTCACGATTATATTACAGCTTTTTGAATGCAGAAACACATGACATCCTAGTGTCAAAGAGGCCAAGGCCGTATAACATCATTGATAATTTACCAGTATCCCCCTTTTATGAGGAAATGACTGGAAATGTTTTCTTTGTACAGAGAGGAACTTGAATGACTGGCAGCAAACTTCAAGGAATAAATATTCGTTATTGTTGTCATATTTGTTTCTATGAATACAACCTCAACAAGACTAGCTAGCTTGGTGCCACTATCTGTTTTTGTCTGACGGTCTTAAAGCCTTTTCACAGTGGGGTCCTTTTTGTTTTTTTTATACAATTAATTCACATGTCAATATATTTTTGCAACATGCATTTGCTAGAGTAAGAACATGCCGCAGTCCACAGTGACCCAGTCCCTCCAAATCTCCTCAGAAATCAGATATACTGATGTTTTTACCAGGCTCTTATCTGTGGTCGACTCAGGCCTGCAGAGACAGTTTATACCATCCTTCCTTGAGAGAGAGAGAGTCTCCTTCTCTCTGTCCAGTGTTCTGCTGCTGGAGATAGCGGGACTGTTGCGTTTGCTTCGTCTTTGCATGTATTGATTTTTCCTGTCCCTCTATTGAAAGAAAGCTATGTTCCCACGACCACACAGTCAATTTCCTGCTCCCTGCTGATGTATCTGTGTCAGCAATGTCACATAGACACGCACACGTACCCTCGTAGTTTTGAGTGTTGAACAAGCGAGCAGTCTGTCTGGGTCCTGGTACGTTGCTCTGTTGGTTGGTAACACAAGACTGTGATCTCTCGTCACTTGGATCATTACAATCTTATTGATCGTGCAGCGGCTGTTAGAGGCTGAAGTCAAGTGCATGCTGGGTATTTTTCACACTCAGAGCTATACCTCTAAAGCCTTGATTCTGTTAAGTTTGATGTGATGAAAAGTAAAATGCCTGACTTGACTTTTGCCACAAATTTTGATGACCCATCAGTCACTTGTTGCTAAGGGGTAGCAGCTGTAAACATTTTCTGTCATTTGGTTTCTCAATTCATTTTTTGGGAATTGGTTTGTCTGCTAAATGAGGCTAGCTTCCATTATGGTGGCGATGGGAGGCCCGTTCGTCTGTATTTGCATTTAGATGACTGTACGCCCACACATCCGACTGCAATACTCGGACAGAAGACACATATTTAAATTCAGCCAATAACTGGCACAATAAAAAGTCTAGCGCTTGAGAAAAGTTGAAAGCCGTTTCTGAAAAGATGGGCATGACTTCTCTCAAGGACAAGGTGGCTGCTTCATGTCAGATGTCTCCTTTTTCCCCCTTTTAAAAAAAAATAATAATACCACAACAAAATTTCTGACTTAGGACCCCAAAATAAATAAATAAAACAAAAATATAATGCATCCAAATGACACTAATCACTTTAAAAAATATATTAAAAATAAAAACATTTGCAGCAGACCAAGGCCAGTCACAGATGATCATAACAATGGTATTAATGGTTTCAGTGGTACTTCATTGTAATAGTTTTGTTACAGCAACCTATTTCGCTGGGTTAAACACCCAGGTACAGTGTCAACAATCTTTAATTGCAACAGTTCACGTTGTTTACACACTGCTGGTTATTGATCACACCTCTTCATTGTGATCTCCCAAATCTGTTAATATAAGGAGCAAAGTACAGGTTATTATAGGTTGCCTACTTTCAATTCAGCCTAAATATATACTTGTTAGTTCTCACAATTGTGTAAACTTTACCGATCAATGTAATTATGATTATTATTGCAGCTGCAACTGTTCACCCTGAAATCATGCCATGGACATTTCCATTCCATGAAGCTGGCAATAAAAGTAATTGGCATTGTTTACAGACAGCCAGCAGGCAAAAATCACTGTTACTCTGCTCTCTAAGGGCCATGTACATGTAGAGTTTTGACATGACACGACTTTGTGGAACAGCCTGATATTAAAACCAACCCCGGGGAAAAGAAGGAATGAATATATTTCTTCTGTTATTTTATGCTACTTCAGTATGTTTACACCTTCCTTTCATCCTCTTCTTGCCCTGTGAACATCTTCTATCTAACCTATGGCCCTTTATATTATGATATATTCGCGTTATTGTGGATTGCTCTCAGCTCCTCCTTGCATGCTTTCTTTTTTTTTCCTTTCTTTGTCTCGTCTTCTCTCTACTATCTGCTTCTCAAGTACGGATTGTAGGAGGCGTGGTTCACGGAGCATCTAACCCCCAGAGAAATATGATTGACGTGCCCATTACTGCCAGGAAGTCCATTAGAAACACAGGCTGCTCCCACTGACTTTACTGTGTGGGTGTGTGGGTGTAATTGGAAGTGTGATCGTGTTTTTGAGAGCTAAACCAGACCCGCAAAACGAGCCAGCAAAGAAATCCTTAAATCCTGAAGGCTGACATGCTAGTGTATGAATGCAGGAACATACAGTGTATTAATTGACTGTGCTATCATTTTCTAGTATCCAAGGAAAGTGCCGGGGGAGTTGATGAAGATGACTTTATTAGAGCCTTCACAGATGTCCCCACTGTCCAGGTACACCACACACAGTAGCATAACTGCTGACACATTTAATAACCAAACTAGACAGGCTATCAAGGCCAGACTGTCTGAGACTTTTATCTGCCCTTCACATATTTGCTCTGCTGCCTCCCGTTCCTCCTGTTTTCATCCACTATGTCTTCTGTGCAGATTTACTCAGCGAGGGATCTTGAAGACAACCTGAACAAAATCCGTGAGATCTGCTCCGATGATAAACACGACTGGGACCAGAGAGCCAACGCGGTCAGTATTTTTTTACCTTTAACGCATTTCCTCTTTCTTTTATTTTTATGTTAATGTGGTTACCTTATTTTGACACTGCCTCATTTGATCCTTGCTGGTGTCTGAAACAGATGAAGAAGATCCGCTCACTGTTGGTGGCAGGCGCAACCACCTATGACTGTTTCTACCAGCACCTACGGCTACTGGATGGAGCCTTCAAACTTTCAGCTAAAGACCTGCGTTCACAAGTCGTCCGAGAGGCCTGCATCACTGTGGCGTGAGTGTAGGCGATAGATACTGCCGTTAGCAGTCAGAAGAAATGCAGTCATTCATACTTAAATAAATAACAGACACAGAGTGTGATTTATAGGCAAGTTAGTGAAACTTTGTGTCACCACTGACAGGTTTAGAAGTGCACACTGGTGATTTTCACATCTAATCTCTAAAATTAAACTTTTGTTTCATTGGTGAAATTTTTTAATGACAGTGCTGCAGAAAAAGTTGCTATTTATTTGCAACAACTGCCTGCAAAGCAACCCCAAAGAAGGGACACAGTCAAAAAGAGAGTCTGAAGTTTAAATATCTGGGAAATGTTTCAGAGATGGAGAGAAAAGTTTAGCCTTCTGTTAACCGTGGCAGGAGGCTCATGGCTGCGGCTACTTCAAGTTCATGTTTATCTAACCAGCTAAAGCCTCGCCACAGCATATCATCTCAAAGGCCTTTACAGGCCTGCAGGTTTGCAAAG
This sequence comes from Centropristis striata, assembly GCF_030273125.1. Classification (NCBI taxonomy): domain Eukaryota; kingdom Metazoa; phylum Chordata; class Actinopteri; order Perciformes; family Serranidae; genus Centropristis; species Centropristis striata. Next base: position 27,978,415 of record NC_081530.1, read on the forward strand.
AAAGCAGGATGGCAATTCTAGAATAGCCTCTATATCACAGCAGTAGGATTTTGATTTAGATCAGGATGATTGAAAAGAGAAAAAAAAACACTAGAACTCACAGAAAAGCAGTCTTCTTTATTGTTTTTGCAAATTTTTTTTGCTCGTATGTATCTTTGCCACCACCAAGCACCTGATACACAAATTTTGAGCTTTCTAATGAATGACTGGTACTCGCACATGTTACTGTATAAAGTGCTTACATATGGTGTTTGTCTGCTGGGAGGGGCCTGGACAGACAGGGGAGAGATGTGTTTATTCCAGAAAACTGCCCACCCCAGCTTTAATATGACGTTTACCCAAGTTTTCAAATTGTGCTTTTTATAACATCTGTTTATTGTGTATTCTTGTAGCCACCTTTCATCTGTGCTGGGAAATAAATTTGACCATGGAGCGGAAGCTATTGTTCCTGTCCTGTTCAACCTCATCCCGAACTGTGCCAAAGTCATGGCCTCCTCCGGTGTGATGGCTATCCGCATCATCATACGGGTGAGTTTTTCAAACATGCTTCGACATTCTTTCAACACTATTGTTAAGGTTCTTTGTGGTCAGCGTTACTGCTGTAGTGTGGTTATTGGATTATTTTCCTCTTTGCATCTTTCACGCTCTGCTTCCTCTCTGCAGCACACCCACGTCCCGAGGCTCATCCCCCTGATAACCAGTAACTGCACATCCAAGTCTATTTCTGTTAGAAGGTGAGATTAACTAATGCACCAATGTTAACACTGCAGTAATAAAAGGCCTTGTATGGTAATGAGAAGGTTTCAGCTATAAGATCGTTATGATAATGCTGTTAAGTAATGCGTTTTGTGATAATGAGAATGATAAAAACATGTCGTCTGCAGGCGCTGTTATGATTTCCTGGACCTTCTGCTACAGGAATGGCAAACCCACTCTCTAGAGAGGTGAGGACTGACTCCAACATGGTTCAGAACGAAGATGTGTTCAGCACAGCTGTCTCAAAAATGCAAAAACATGACTGTGCAGGATTCATATTTGTGTGGTTTACAAACAAAGAGAGCAAGTTTCAAACCTGCTTTTCTACTTGTTCACACTTGATGCACCTTTTGTATCTCTGTATCTCTCCCTCGCAGGCACACAGCAGTTCTGGTGGAGAGCATCAAGAAGGGAATTCGAGATGCAGATTCAGAGGCGAGAGTGGAGGCCCGAAAGTAAGAATCTCACACACACACATACAGGCATTTCTGAAAATGTAATTATATGAAAGACAAGTAGTGTTAAATATCTCACCACTGTCCTGCCTAAATCCCTTGATTCCTCTCTTTTGCCTCCTCCTCCTCCTCCTCATCTTTTTTCTCCTTTTCCATTTGTCTCTCTTGATCTCGCCATCACCTCCATCTCTGTCTCTGCTTCTTTTTTCCCTGCTGCCTCTCTCAGGGCGTACTGGGGTCTGAGGAACCACTTTCCCACGGAGTCTGACGCTCTCTATAACTCCTTGGAGTCATCGTACCAGAGGACCCTTCAGTCCTGCCTGAAGAGCTCTGGCAGCGTGGCCTCACTTCCCCAGAGTGACCGCTCCTCATCCTCCTCTCAAGAGAGCCTCAAGTAATCAACGCTCAGCTATGCTCCTCCATTGCTCGCTTTAGACCTCTGGGTTAATGTTAAGCCTTGAAAATGAAGATTTATATCATTTTAAGTAGAACTTGGTGGGCAGATAAATTATTTAGAAGCCCCCACACACACCCCTGCTGCATATGGATGCATCAAATCTTCTCAGTTTACATTTCTTTTTGTCGTCCAGTCTCTCACATTGTCAGTTTTTCTTCTTCAGTAAAGAAAACATTCTGATGAAATGAAAAATCTTGAGAAAGACAAAATCCTCAGAAAGGTCATCCACTATTGTTAAAGAGCTGCAGAAATTACGGAATATCCTAGGTTATTCAGAGCATCGTAGCCTCACCCCAGCATTTTAAGTTTGTCATTTATCTGCACTATGTTGTATTTCACTGACAAACTTAATACCAAATCAAGCTTAAATTAGAGAAAAGTAGAAAGATGTGCTTTCCTGCTACACTGCTTTACATCATATAATTACTGCCAGTGAGAAATGTTCACTGTGGACCTACTGTTTGTAGTTTAAAGTCTTTGGTTGAGGCTCCAAAGCATTGCATGACTACAAAAAAAATGTAGATAATACAGTAAACAGAATTATTATGATGTATTACACCACCACTTAATTGTTGAAGAGGAACTACAAGACTCCCAAGCAGCCAATGGCCTATCTCACAATGTTAACAAATGTTTAAAATAATTTGTGTATCCACCCGTGATTTGGAACTGTTCAAAGATTTAATAGGTTCATCCTTGGGCCCATGCTTCACCACAAAATGTTGTGGAATTCGGGCCAGTAGTTTTTCTGTAATCCTGCTGATAAACAGACAAACAAACAAACTTAGTGGATTGCTTAACTTCATTGGCAGAAGTTATTAGATAACTAGATTATTGATTAGGATAATTTACGCTGTGTTGAATACATGTAAAAATGTTGGCTTCGGGACATGCACCAATTTTAACAGCTGAACTCTGTTTGGGTAACAAAAAATAACCAAAATATTGTCAAAGAACTGATGTGCAGATAGATTGTTTTATTATTAGATAGAATTGTTAATTGCATTTGCGCCAATTGTCTGAATCTCCCAGTTTAATTCAACTCTCTTCCTGCCCTCTTTTAAGCTTCATTGTGTATTTGTTTACATTTGAAGTGAATGGACTAAAGCAGTGTAATTCCCCTCTACTTCATTGCAAAATGATTCAGCTGGTAATATTTTGTCATTAAGACAAGCATTGTGATTTCTTTTTGTGTTGTTGTTTTGCTGTTGACTGACCTACTTTTCTCCCCCTCTGTCAGTCGGCCTCTGACTTCAAAATGGTCAGCAGGTCCACAGCGAGGTGAGTCAAGCACGCGCAGACACACACACACGCACACACACATACAGCTGCAGATACACATGTGAGCTCCCCCAAACACATAATCTCATGCTCACTGTAAAAACAAAACACACACACACACTGCGACAAACATCAGCTGCTACAGAGCCATTTCCCATCATTCTCATTTACATCTGCTTGTGTCCGTACAGTCACCTCCTGTTATGTTGTTTTTATGTTACTACACACATGTACGCACACACATGCGTATATGTGTCTTGGCTGTTTGTGTACTTTTGTATCAGTATTCGGGTAGTGTGGTGCCTGCATGTGTTTGTGATGTATATATTCCCTCATCACCTCCCATCCCTTCTCCAACACAACCCTCCTCCTCCTCCTCCTCCTCCTCCTGTCCAATCAGTCCCTGTGGGTTCAAAGAGTGGGGTGTCATCGACCTCCCTGCAGCGTTCCCGTAGCGACGTGGATGTAAATGCAGCAGCACTCGCTAAGCACCGGCACGTCGGACAGACCAGGGGAGCAGGGCGTCTGCCCCCTGGCTCCTACTCCTCACTGGGTAAGGGCCCTGTCAGTCAAGCTAGATGACTAACCAGACAGCGCAGACATCGGTCAGCATGTGATCAGGATCAGCAGGATGTCAGACAGAGATGCAAACCCCATCGAGGAGTCATCTTAAATCAGCCTAGAAGTAATGCTTCTAAAGCTTTTGACAGGGTGATGTAACAAGTAAAAGTCATCCGCTATAAAAGCTCACCACATCTACAAAACAGTGTAAAAGGATGGACTTGGTCATTCTCACTCTTCAGTGCTTGGACTGGCCTTTCTCCTCTCCGCTCCTCTACTCTCCTCTCCGGCTGCCTCCTCATTGCCTGTTAAAGCAACTACAAGAAGTTTTAATTTTGCGTTGAAGCGTTAGTGTTTCAATGAGCGCCGCTGCCCCGTGTCGTAAAGATCTTGATCTGGCGGCATTTGTTTTGAAAGCGAGTAAAAGGAAGATGTAACAAATTTTTTATAGTATTTTTTTCTTTAAACACAGCTTGTGGCTATTTAAGATTAATAACTGCAATATTACAAAAGTGAAACCAAGTCTCAGTAAAAGTAATTGTATTTTGTTGGGGAAAGCTTAATTTATCAGCATTCCTTGGTGATGTTTTGCCATAATAATAATAATAATAATAAGACATCAGCAAGATAAAGCTCTGTAGCAAGGCCATCATCAAATTTAACGTTACAAGCCAATTTTATTACAGTTATGTCCACCGGACCTCTCCATGGACTGTACCACGTCTCTCAATGTATTTCATAAATAAGACAGACATATAGCTGTCTAAGAGGACGAAGGCTGATTAAGGATCTGCTTTGAATCCTGGGAAAATGTAAACATTGGTCCTTCTGGTATGGATGGAGATTTATGGCGTGGTCTGTGTGCCTTAAATAGTTTGGTCTGATTTTGAATCAGACCCTGTGACATTAAGAAGTACTGTATAGAAAGAACAAATATATAGGTCATATAAAGATATCAGTTTTAAAGAGACTGTTTTATAGCCAGTTAAAACTCCTTGTAGTTGCTTTAATGTATCCTCTATATGTTCTGGTATGAATATTCTCTGTGTGCATGTTCTGTAGTTCCTCTGTGTTTGTTTCTCTCTGTTTGGTTGTCGACCGCTGCCTCTGCATGGTTCTCTGTTCAACAGATGTTCTGTAACTAATACAGACTGTGCTCCTCTCCTTTCTTGTCTCTCTTCACTCTTTTCTTTGATTCATTATGTATTCTTTTTTCATTATTTTGTGTTTTCTCGTTACTGATTTCTATTCAACTTTCATTTCCCCTTTCTTGGGCTCCTTTTTTCCTTTTGTGTCTCTTCTTTTAATAATTATTTGTACCAATCCTTTGCTTTTTATTTCCCTTCATTTATTCCCTTTTACTTCGTCCACCGTCTCTCTTTCTCTCTCTTTGCCACTAAAGATGATGCCTCTGATAAAACGGATGGTAAGATCATCTCACTCTGCTTCACCAGTGACAACCTACTCATGCTTTTCTTTTTTCTTTCTCTTCTTTTCCTTTTTCCTCACTTCATACCAGTCCACCAGTCCATAATCAGCCCCTTTTGTTGTAGTGTGTGGCCACAGTGCCCCCTGCTGTCAACCCTTATTTGTATCACCATCCTACTCATCACATCATAAATCAAAATAACTACACATCTAAGATCATCTTCTGCTTTACTACAGTTTAATCTTATCTTTAACATGAAAGTGGTAACCATCAGCACCTGCATTACTGCATCATTCAGTTATTGAGGCTTTATTAAGATATTTAGGATGTACTATTATATAAATATTAGATTAGATTAAACTTTGCTGTCATTGCAGGGGGCATGAAACACAAAATGCCGTTCAGCACCTACCAAAAGTGCAGTTATACGCAGAGTGTATATACAGAATGAACAGTACTATATAGAACAAATGTAGAATAAATAATATGGGGACGATATGAATACACTAGATATTTACAGTATGAAACATGCTAGTGAAATGTATTATTTACGTCCTGCTCCTTCTTTGTCTGTCCGTAGGGACCAGGTCAGACAATGGTAAGATTGTGGTTAGGTGGATGTGTATGTGGGCATGTTTTAGGGATGTTGTAGTTGGGAAATTTGACTGAATTACGTTCACGTTTGTTGTCAACTGCAGAGGAATCACCAGAAATCACAATATTGAAATTATTGTACTGTGGTACCCTCAATTGAAACAGTACAAATATACAATTAAAATAAAACCTTTTTAACTCTTGAAATTTGCCATCAACGATCCTTGTACTAAAAAACAAGTATTATAATAGAAAATTGGCAACAACACAAAAAAAAGTAGTCTCTCTTACGATGCACTGCAGGGGATAAAGTGAGTGATATAAATGAACTGTGAGTTTTATTAATATCTCACAGTGACTATGTTTACATGCACACTAATATTCCACTATTTTTCTGAATTCCAAAATAAAGATATATACGTCAGTATAATGAGTGTTGGGTAGCCCACAATTGTGGTCGGAAGGAGAAACACACCTATTTTTACTTTTATATTTAAGACTTGGATAGGTTTTTGGATATGCACAAAATCACAAAGCTGACCTTTTCAGAAATTTACAACACCTCCAAGTAAATGAGAATATTAGTGGAATTCATTTTCACCAGCCATTAAGCTGTATAGCTTAATCGAATATTGTCTTTTTCTGAATAAGGGCAAAAATGTAATGTTCTGTGTATGTAAATGGAGTCACTGACTCTCAAACGTTGAAAGATGTGGACTAACATATTTATCAAATCGATCAATACTGGAAGATAAATAACTAGCTGGATCGTGACAGGTGTCAGATTTTAAGTGTGTCCCTACTGACACTGGTTCCTAATCCACTGAAGCATCCTTGGTGTATGTGTCTGTGTGCGCACCTAGCAGAATCTGTTTAGTTTAGCAACCCACTTTCATTTAGCCGCTTCCAGCATTCGTGGCTTTTTATCGACTGTAGTGCTTTTTAGGTGGCGGGCTTCATTCAGATGCAAACTAGATGATAGAAACATAGAAATTCAGCAGTGTTTTTTTTTTTTAAACCTGTTTCCCTCTGCATACATACAGGCCGTGTACGTACCAAGCAGCCCTTGTCCACTGCCAGCAGCATGTCCAGCCAAGTGGACTCACGAGGACGCAGCCGCACCAAGATGGTCTCCCAGTCACAACGTATGTACCCCCCCCCACCCACACACAGCATGTCTTAAACCCAGCTGTGAGTGAAACTTTCTGGGTATCAAGTCCACTTTCACAGCAACAGAGATTGTTTGCGCGTGTGTGTGAGAGTCTCCTGGAGTGTGTTCTTGTGGTTTCTCAGGCTCTTGTTGTGGAGTTTTATTACCTGTTGCCTTCACGGTGACAATAAGCTCTATGTAAATGTTTTTGTGCCTTCAGGTTCCGACGAATCCGATTGCACACCAGGTATTATGTTTGTGTGTCAGAGTGTGTGCGTCTGTCTGTGTACCACAGTGGGAATGGTGGCCCACCTGCTATGGCACTCATTCAGATCAGGTGTTTTGTGTGAAGAGGAGTGAGTGTGTGTTTTAAATGTGTGTGTGTGTGCGTGTGTGTTTCTATATGCATGCTGTGTCTCATCACTGAGGATGGTGTGGTGGACCGTTTATCTCTGCTGCTCTAGCCTGGCTCTGGCTGTCATTTAGGTTATTAAAAATATGTCATGAAGGAACACGAGCCGCTGAGCGAGCTACCATTGCACTAACGCATAAAGCAGACGTGTGTGTCTGCTTTCTAAGAATACTTGCTTGTTATAGCGTGATAGCGGCAGTTTGAGAACCGGTTTTAAATCGGAAAGAGATTGGACCACAGCCCTCTGCACCAAAAAGATCCAGACAGTTAGAGACATGGTGCACATTTTATTAATTAACAGGTAATAAGAAGGATAAACCTTAAGACATTTTCCGACTTTAGTTGAGTCTTTTAGAATGCCCCTCTTAGTCAAGAGTCGAATAATTGTTGTGATAGCGTCCGCATTGTCTGACCACCAGGTGATTGAGTTTGTCTGCTTCAAAGAACTTAAATATCTTTTATTGATTTGGTTTGGGTTTTTTTGTTTTGTTCCTTCGGTTCTTGAAAGTGCCTCTTGCCGCAAGTATAAGATAGGATAATATGGAACTTTATATATGTTGAAGGAAATTCTGGTTCCAGATTGCTCCAAAGTTACAAATTTTTATTGTAAAGAAGAATGAATGAAATCAGTAATTCCTCATCAGTCAGGCAGATCCAGGGCCATCCTATCCATATAATGGTTGGGGAAACACTGGGGGCCAAATGGAAGTTGTCTGATCAACGGTTCAAAGCCAAAATCTCAGAGCAACAGATTATCAGAAACAGCCGCTTAACAGAGGCTTACAAAGATTCCTGCGTCTGTGTGTGTGTGTGACAGAGTGTGTGGATATTTTTGAGCATATTTACTTTTGAGGCATTTTCTTTTCCTCATTGTGAACATACATATGCCAGCTGTCCCAACATGCACTGCTTCTCCCAGGCCATCATCTGCAGCTGGTTCAGTGTGCGTGTTTGTTTTTCTCTTAATTAATAAGTGGATTTATTTAATCAAAGTGCTTCAGCTTTGCCTTCATTCTTGATATGGAACACCAGGATGCGCTCCCATCGTACTCTGTGTTCTTACTCCCATGACGCTTTTTTTGCGCTAATACCCATAATTCATCTGGTTTAATCTGCTGTTCCTTCCCCCTCGCCTCTGCTTCCCCCCTCCTCCCAACCAATGGGCTTAATGGCTCAGGATCTCAGTCTGCTACCCCTGTTGGTGGTAAGATTACAACGCTACTTCTTTTCCGCTCTATCTTTACTGCCTTTCCTCTGTTGCCCTGACCTCCCCTTCCTTCACATGCACCCAGAAAGGTCACTTAAAGTTCCTCCCACTCTGGCATGCTGGGATTTGTAGTCACAGACTGATAACATGGCTGTTCTATGATCATGCTAAGCACACTGCTTTGGGAGCCCGTGTTTCTGCACTCTTATGTGTGCCTGGATGTAATCCAAGTATTGAGAAGACTTTTTTATTTACTGTAAAAAAAAATAAAAAAAATTTTAATCAGTTGGCCAAAATCTATAATTTTAGATGCCCAGAAAATATTTTTTTTTTTTTTTACATTTTGTAGTATTGTTTGGTATGATAACACCTTCTACCTAAACAACTTGTTAAACATAATGTTGTTGTATTGCTACAGGCATTTATAGTTTCCACATAACTAACTGAACTGTCTGTAAATATAAAGAGGTGAGAGAGAAAAAAGGATGAGTTTACTGGAAAAAATAACAAAAAACAGTCAAATAGTGTTATTTCATATTTATTCAAATTTTACAATTAAATCAGCTATTGTACATCTGTAAAGTGGTGATCAAGATAATAGAAATATAGGTTTTTAGTTTTTTCCCTGCCATGTTAGATGTATCTGTGTAGCTCTGTGTCACTAGGTACTAGTACATAGAAACAGGCTTCTCATGGGTTGAGTTTGTGTGTGTGTCTGTGTGTGTGGCTTTAGTTTTTGTGTGCCAGTGAGTAATCGAGAGCGATGTGTCATGTAGAAATTACATGTATAAGGTCCATCTTCATGTGTCGAGCCCTGGAGCTTGTTCCCCAAAGCTGTTCACACACTTCATATTCAGCACTGCAGAGCAGCTTCTCCTCTGTTCATCTTCAGGTTGATAGTAATGTGATTCACTATAGAGTTAGACACTCTGTGGGTTTTACATTTTGGAGACAGGATGTCATGGGGAGGGGAAATCGAGACTTATTTTTATCAAATCTAATGTGTTAAATTTAGACAAAAATCTTTGTTCAAAAAGACAGGAGAGCTTTCTTTAAATCATCATGTCACTATAATGACTATAATTATTTAAATTTATTTGTTAAATTTATTCACATTGTTGAAATGTATTTAATCATATGAACAATTTTGTACAAACAGGTGTCAACCATAGTCTGTGTAAAAGAAGTGGACGTAGCTTCTGGGTCTGAAAAGGGCAACCAATGTGGAAATACCTTAAACCTGTATTCTCTCAAATAGCCAGCAGGGGGCGACTCCACTGGTTGCAAATTGAAGTCAGATTTTAAAGAAGTCTATTAGATATTGACCCATAATACATTATTAATTTTTTCCCGTGGTAAACATGTGCCTAATGAGTTTATGATCTGAGTCACTTTTTTCAAGTCTTCTTCAATTCAGCATGATGTTCACTTTGTAAGTTATGGTCCCATTTAGAGTAAAATGGGTGACAAAGCAGGGTGTGATTTATGGTGTTGCTCTCATGATTAAGAAGTTGCTACCACAGCAGTCTGTCAGACAGAAAATAGCTGTAGCAACATGCATCAATGGCACTGTGTACATTTAAATCTATTTAGATTTACCTCAAATTATGGAAGTTAACTTGCCAGAGGCAGCCTGGTACAGTCAGGTTGTTGGTATAGGTGGACCAGCATGGTGTCTTCGGGTTCTTAGTCAGATCCAGATCCTTTTGTCCAAATATGGTCACTTCTGAATCCAAAAGAACAACATGGCAATTGCCAAAATGCCCAAATTGTCTGCAAACTCTGGGTGACATCACAGTGACTATGTCCAGTTGTTAAACACAGTATATGATGTCAACACTAAAATTAACTTCCCTCTTGGCGTGTTTTTTGACAGTCCTCACCCCAAGAATCCTCTTTCCAATGACATCCAACACTGTAAAATATGCCATTAAATTCTGTATGTTAACAATGTATGTAGTGTGTGTTACAACATTCACTAAAATGAGACAGAAGCAACTGTCTTAGTGACATGTATGTATACAAAACTAGTATGTATGCAAAACTAGTCACCATTTTTAAAATAAGACTCTCATTAGAGGGAGATTGTTGCATTTATGCAGCTTTCACAGTTAAATTCCACTTGTTGCCTGAGTAAGACTCTGACTTTACTTTCCCCCTGTCTTCTCTCTCTGCATCTCTCTGAAGCTGGCAGTCGGAGTGGCTCCCCAGGTCGCGTGCTGGCGAATACGGCCCTGAGCACCATGAGCTCAGGGGCCCACAGGGTGCTGGCTGGGTCCAGCGCGGACAAAAACAGGCGAAGCCGCATCCCCCGCAGCCAGGGCTGCTCCAGAGACTCCTCCCCCACCCGTCTGTCTGTTGGTTAGTGAACAATTACTGTTTAATTCTATATTTGACTTCCTGCATCAGTGTTATTACAGCAGCTCACATGTTTTACGATGGCTCAGTTTAATCACTTAGTGGTAACTTAGGAGCAGCACACAGAATCATCTACGTGCCCTTTGATCTCAACTTTGTTTCCCTCCTGCTCCCCGTCCTCCTTTCTTCCTGCCCCTGGTGCTTCTGTCCTCTAGCTCCTTCCAGCATTAGTTCCATCTACAACGGAGCGAGCAGAGGAGGTAAGGCTCCGACCTTAATCAGACCATCCCTCTACCCATCTCTTAACCTCACTCTTTCTATCATCATCCCCTTAAAATCCTCCCTCACTCTTTATCTCCATCCATCATTACAATCTCAGGCCCCATAGTGCCCACCTCTCTAACGTGTCTCTGACTTGATGGCTGTTTTGTTTTGGTGATGGGTGCCAGTGATCAGCAGATTGTCCATGCATTGTGAACCCCTCCCTCTCTTTACTAACCTGTCTTCAGTGGCTGATGAACGAACCCTCTAGCAGGATCAGCGCAGCTTCATCAGGGCTTGGTAACCTTTTGGTAGGCTGTGATTAACCCTGATTGGCTGGGTAGATGCTGAAGCTGATGAACAGAGCAATGAACAGTGAAGTTGATTGCGATGCAACTGGATAAAAAAAAGCGCAGATCCTTCCCTCGCCCGTCCCTCGATTTTTGCTTAATTCATTTCAAATCACTTCCTTTTCTAATCGGCGTGTTTGTGTGTGAGACGCAGGGTGATCGCCCGAGTGCATGTGATTATCAGACTGTTTGAATCAAAAGGGAGTCCAGCAGTCCTGTGCTTCTTTTGGGTGCATCCCATCTAGAGCTGAAACAAGAAGTCAATCCAAAGAAAATACATTTGCAACAAATTTGACAATCAATTCATCTTTTGACCCTCAGAACCCTAAGCAGTGTCCTCTTGTCACATTTTACTCACTCTGGCCATGTTTTCACAGCAAAATATAAGTTCTGGCTTGAAGCATGGAGAAGTCAATAGGTCTTCATAAATCAAAAATCATAAAGAGAAAGAAATAAGTTAAATTTCTTTGATAATGTATTTTACAAACATTGGAATAAAATGCAATGTATATATGCAACATTCTCCAAGTGCCCACAAGTGTAACCATATAATAATTGGGAACCCAAATAGAATATATATAATCAAGCAGTTTAAAGCAGTTTCACGGGTGCTTTCAGTATTATTGGACATGTTATAGAACAGAACCAAAAGTCAATACACCAAAAAGCATTGTGCAGCTATTATGATTAAACTTCTTGTTGTTTGAAATCAGTAAAAAATAAATGACTAAAATCTGTTGAGATGCCCCCTAAGAGCCAGTGGACCTGTGCTCGTATTCTCTTGTTTCTGTCAGTTTGTCACTTTTGCCTCTTCTGTCTTATTTATGTCTTTATCCATGTACCGTCCCCTCTCTCTCTCTCTCTCTCTCTCTCTCTCTCTCTCCTCTGTCACTGCTCACGTTTGTCTTTCTTCTTTGTCTCTTTGTCGTCCTCTTCATGCCCCTTGTCCTTCGTGTTCTTACTACCACCTTTCTTCCCTCCGCTGCTCTTCCTTCCCCTGTTTCCCCCTCATCTTTCCCTCTGCTGCGGTGCGGTGTTGTAACCTGGGTGGCGTTAGCTCGGGGCAGTCGTATCCCTCGGCCCAGTATGAGTCAGGGCTGCAGCAGAGAGGCCAGCAGGGAGAGCAGCCGGGACACCAGCCCCGTTCGCTCCTTCACACCTCTTGGTGAGTAGTAAGATACCCAGGAGGGATGAGTAGTAAACTCCAGATCAAAGGAGAGGAGTCTTTAACACATAAAGTTAGTTTAAACCAAAGATTTCTTTAATTCAGTATCTGCTTTAAAGTTATAAAAATCAGTTTATACAGTAGTAGTCAAAATAATAGGAGTCCAATGTGACTAATCAGATTAATCCAGGTTTTTAGTATATTTTTTATTGCTACATGGCAAACAAGGTACCAGTAGGTGCAGTAGATTCTCAGAAAACCAACAAGACCCAGCTTTCGTGATATGCACGCTCTTAAGGCTGTGCAATTGGGCAATTAGTTGAAAGGGGGGTGTTCAAAAATATAGCAGTGTGGCATTCAGTGAGGTCATCAATTTTGTGAAAAAACAGGTGTGAATCAGGTGGCCTCTATTTAAGGATGAAGCCAGCACTTGTTGAACATGCATTTATCTTTGCAAGCCTGAGGAAAATGGGTCGTTCATTGTTCAGAAGAACAGCGTACTTTGATTAAAACGTTGATTGGAGAGGGAAAAACTTATAAAGAGGTGCAAACAATTATAGGCTGTTCAGGTAAAATGATCTCCAATGCTTTAAAATGGAGAGCAAAACCAGAGACACATGGCAGAAAACGGAAAACAACCATCAAATTTTTCTACTGGTACCTTGTTTGCCATGTAGCAATAAAAAATATACTAAAAACCTGGATTAATCTGGTTAGTCACATTGGACTATTTTGAACACTACTGTAAAGTTGAGGTGATTAAAGAAAAAAGAAAAAGCAATCACTTGCATGCTTTTCAGCCTTTCTTTCTGCTCTCTAACTTGTTCAGTGTTAGGGTTGTGTGTGTGTGTTTGCCTCTTGTGTGTGTGTGGGAGTGTTAAACTCTGTATGTGTGTTTTTAATCTTGGTTGCAGCAACGCGGAGCTACTCTCGCTCCACCGGAGCTCTCCACACACCTGATGTTTTTGGGGCTGCAGGTGAAGGCTGAGTACATCTACTTCTCCGTACCTCACCCACCCACGTCGCCTTATTTTGTGTTCGCTCACCCGTTTTTTTCTTTTTGCTCTCTTTAGTGCCAAGCATCTTCTCCTATATTATTTGTCACTTTGTATCTTATCTTGTCCATCAGCCTCCGTGTTTTTTATTTTTTATTTTGTTGTTCTGCTCCAGGATGTCGAAACTTCCAGTGGAATCGCATGTTTCCGCCCGTTCAGTTGCCAGTTGATAACCATTCTGCCAGTTTTATCATTTGTTTTCTTTACCTAGCTCTGCCTTTTTTCAGAAGGACACCAACATGTTCTTCATGTGTTTTCTGTCAACCATACTTTCTCCCCCAGCGGCACCTGCAATGTCACCTAACCAGTCATCCCATCAACTTACAGGGTTGGCTCATGGGAAATGTAGTGTGTGTGTGTGTGTGTGGTGTTGAGAATGGACGATGAGGCGAATGGCGGCTCATCAGAGGACGAATGAGAGAAGGGGGTTAAGGTTAATTTTATGTCTGAAGTCTAACACTTTCTTATCTTGCTTCTGATCTGTTGGGTTCTGTGCAGGATCAGGTTTTGGTATCAGTCAGTCCAGTCGTCTCTCTTCTTCAGTCAGCGCCATGCGGGTCCTCAACACAGGCTCAGACGTAGAAGAGGCCCTCGCAGATGCACTGGTATGAACGCATGTACAGCACATATGCATTAAAAACACACAATAACTCTGTTCACATTCCAGTCAGCTGTCACCATGTGCAGCTCACACCTCCTGGAGTGTGTATGTGTGTGTTAACTAACCGCTGGTTCTACCTCTGTTTAACGCTGTCAGCTGTTGGGAGACATGCGGTCCAAGGTCAGCATCTCCTCCTGCCTCTTACCTGTGTGTTGTGTGTGTGTGTGTGTGTTTGTTTGCGTTTAGCTGTGTTTGTTCTTCCTGCAGCAGGTGTGTGAGTGCATGTTTTTTGCCTGTGCCTGGTATTACTCACTTCATTTCATTTTCTGTTTAATTTCATCTCTACTTGGATTTTTTGTCCTTCACCCGCAGAAGAAGCCAGCAAGGCGGCGGTACGACAACTACGGCATGTACTCTGACGATGACGCCAACAGCGACGCATCCAGCGCCTGCTCAGAGCGATCCTACAGCTCCAGGAACGGAGGAGCCATCCCCACCTACATGAGACAGACTGAAGACGTAGCTGAGGTTGGCAGCAACAGCAGAAATCTGTCGTTTAGATAGTTATTATTAGGCTGAGCAACAAGTATCTAGATACAATGGCACCATTATACTACATCTCGTCTTTGATCAAAGCTCCTTTTTCCTTACTGTCTTGCCTTCTATGGCATGCAGAAAATGCTGTTCTGCAGTTTTTAACGCTGATCACATATTGCTCTCCATATTACATATTGTATGTACTTTAAAGTCAATTATATTAAAGAAAACATCAGGTTTGAAGCCTTGTAGTTGCTCAGCCTTGCACAGATTTTAAAGGGATAGTTTGGATTTTTAATGTGGTGTTGTATGAAGTACTTATCCATAGTCCATTTCCTACAGAAGATAGTTTAGAGAAGCAGGCAGGAGTACTAGCACAGAAGCTAAACAGTGTACTGCTGTGGACGGGCTCAGCAGCTAAACACATTTAAGCCACACATGTCCTCAGTGTAGAATTCTGAGGCCATGATTGAGCACAACCATGAGTTTAGTTAGCTGAATTGCAGCTTTGCAGTGAAGAAATTGGTGCCATTAGTGCAAATAATTTGAAAACTGTGTTTCTTTAATATCAGGCTCAGAATTTCTTAGGTAAGGCAATTTTGTTTGTATAGCACCTTTCAACAACAGGGCAATTCAAAGTGCTTTACACAAAACATTAAAAGCGTTTAAAAGAGACTTTTATATAATATCATTCAAATATAAAAAAATGTAAGACTTAAAAACAAGCAGATAAAATATTTAGGAAAAAATATAAAAGTACATTCAGATATGAATTTTTGATTAGAAAGCGAGCTGATATAATATTTTTTTAAAGTATCAAATATCAAAGGAATAAAAGTTACAGTGCGGTAAAGGCAGTGGCAAACAGAAAAGTCTTTAGTCTTAAGAGTTGAGAGTTGCAGCAGATCTGCAGCTTTCTGGGAGTTTGTCCCAGATATGTGGAGCATAAAAACTGATGCTCCTTAATATAATTATTATACGTGCACATATAGTCTCAACAGGCCATTGTGTGTGTGGTTCTTGCCAGGTGCTGAACCGCTGTGCCAGTGCCAACTGGTCGGAGAGGAAGGAGGGGCTGTTGGGCCTACAGGCGCTGCTCAAGAACCAACGCACCCTCAGGTGAGCCACAGAACAGACCGATGTGTTTTTGGAAGGAAAAACTGAATTTTGATTTTCATCTAACTGTGTTTTTCTTAAATCTGCAGTCGGGTAGAGTTGAAGAGGCTTTGTGAGATCTTCACAAGGATGTTTGCAGACCCTCACAGTAAGGTATGAGTGCATAACGCACAACACGCACATATCACTCATTTACAATATCATGCCAAATCTATTCATTATTCACCCACTTTCATTTTGGTTTGGTTCTGAAAATTCTGTTTATCCCCATCATCCCCCACTGTACCGGATTCTGCCAAAACAAACACGAGGATCTACTTATTGATACGCACAGACACATTTTAACACTCACAAATGTTAAATGTAGTCCTTTGAATAAGTTTAAAGACGGGATAAACGGATCATAATGTATTCCCAGATGTACACACACGCACACGGATATTCACAACATAATCACAGGCATGCAGAGTGTGCGACACACTTGTTTTCTAACGGCATGCCACGCCTGAGTTTGCGAGTGACCTCACATTCTCTGCTGTCCTGTGGGATTGCTCTGTCACCGTTCAACAGCCAATCCGCCGGCTGTGCTCACTGCATTCACTGCCACTCCCTCTCTTTTCTCTCCCTCCCTGCAAGCTGAAGCGACGACACTGACCGCACACACACTTCACTTGAATTAGCACAAATATTTGGGCTGCTAGCTCTTCTCTCTGACTAACCAGCTGCGTTTCGCCCTCTCTAACACCACCACTTCTCTTTCGGCGTTTCTGAGTGCCCGTTGCTTCACACATGTCGTAAGGTGTGTGAGCCACTCCCCTTCCCCCTCATTTGACGTTTGACGATTTGATGAATTTCAGCGAGACTCCGGCAGGGTGTACGGCACGGCAGAATCCGGTATAAGCTCAGCCTCCTTCAAGGTATTGCATCTCACCGTGGATCCCTCTCCTGCCTTCATCTGTCTCTCTCACACCATTCCCACTTCTTCGTTCTCTCTTGTTTTTCTCTTCTCTCTTTCAGTTTTCTTTACCAGTATGCACAAAACATCATTTGACGTTTTTATAAATGTTGTTACTCTTTTGTTACTCTGTTTCCATTTTGCAAATGTTGTGTTCAAAGTGGGGATTTTGAGCATACACACAGACGCTGAGTTCATCCAGGTTTTCTTTGTCAGGATGCTAACAGATGTGTCTCTCTCTCCCCCATGCCACCTCACTCTGGAACTCTCTGTAGAGAGTAAGTTTGGCCAATCAGTGTTACCACATTTTTACATTGTGTTTGGATGAATAGCTCACTCACTAATCTACCTCACAAGGTTGCCTGTTACTACCATAGACTGTCTGAAAGACGTAGCCCCCACGGGGTCCCCCATTTGTTTGTGGCCTCGATTCTTCATCTTTTTGGAGCTAGAAGTGACCATATAGTGACCAAGAGGGTGGAGCTAAGTTATCAGCTTATGCCAAAGCAACTTGTCAGTCACAAGGTAGCTGAGGCCTAAAGCATACAGTTATATTATCTATTTCACTTGAAATGGGACCATAACTTGCACAATGAACATCATGCTGTATTGAGGACTTGAAACTAGAGATTGAGACCATTAGCTCATGTTTACTTAGGTGATAAATCAAGTGAGATGTATGGTCATTTTCTCATTGACTTTCATACAATCTGACTTCCTTTTGTGACCAGTGGAGTCGCCCCCTGATGGTCATTAGAGAGAATGCAGGTTTAGGCCATTTCAGCACTGGCGGTACTTTTCAGAATTGGAGGCTACGTCCACTTCTTTCATACAGTCTATGGTAACTTTTCTGTTGTGCTGAAATCAACCACTGGCATGTAGAGGTGGTGACCACACACAGTCTGATGGTGTATGTCAGGTGATTAACTGTCCCATTGTTGTTGTCTTCTGATATTCATTTTAATATGAGTGGTGATTTAAGTTTGAGTGGTGATTGGGAATGAGGATGGGTTGCTGTACTGATGAGTGAATACCTACTAACTTCACAATGGGAACTAATGCTACTCTCACATGGTGTATAACCTTCCTGTAATTAAACTGTAAATGAAGGACGATTTGAATGCATGCATGTGTGCATGAAACATGAAATGCTGAGCGACTGAGTCACAGTGTGACCCAGACTGTGTGTGTGTTCAGGTGTTTAGCATGTTCCTGGAAACACTGGTAGATTTCATCCTGGTCCATAAGGAAGATCTGCAGGACTGGCTGTTCGTCCTGCTCACACAGCTGCTGAAGAAGATGGGAGCGGACCTGCTCGGCTCCGTACAGGCCAAAGTCCAGAGAGCACTAGATGTCACACGGTGGGTGTCACACACATCACAGTGACATCAGGGAGAGTTGTTGACTCATGAGTAATAAATATATAGTAAAATTATATTTGACCTTTTAAGGTTAATTCCTTAACTTTAGGAACAGTAAGTTTAGCAAAGACATTTAAATTCAAAGGTCAACTTACCAGTTTTTCAAACGCATCTTAAGAAGATGTTTGAAAGGTCCAAAAAGGTAGTTTGCGTTGAGACTACATCCACACCGATATGATTAAATTTAGAAGTGAGTGTATATTCACAAAATCAGTTTTCCAGTTTGAGCATTAGATTTATTGTCTTTTTACTGTAATCAGTAGAATGTAGATCACAAAGGATTTCTGCAAATCATTGCATTCTGTTTCATAAAACAATTAATAGGCCTCATTGCCACCTTTTCTGTTTCATCAAGAGAAAGAATAATAACAATTAATTGTTAATCTCTGACTTTTGTATCATAACCTGCCAAAGATCCTTCTACTCTTGAGACGTGTTTCTGCCAGAGCTGGGAAATAAATGTATTTTTTGTCTCCTCTGACAGAGAGTCTTTCCCCAATGACTTGCAGTTTACTATTCTCATGAGGTTCACTGTGGACCAGACACAGACGCCCAACCTCAAGGTAAATGCCGTGTTCATTTAATGTGTGTGTGTTTACATGAGAAAGAGAGCGGCATGCGTGAAGGTCTGAGTAAGGGAGGCGTGAGCGGGAAGGATGGACATGAGGCTGGAAAACTCAGGGACTGTGTAACCATGGTAACTGCTGTACTTAAATGACCTCATGCCTGCCCAAAACCCCACAACACCCTGAATCCCGGGCTGTGATTGGATGGCGATTGATCGAGCCTCTTGACTTGCTACACTGTGGCCACTCCCCTTAAGCTTTTCTCCTCTGACTCCTGATCCATCCCCTCGTACTTTCCTCCTCACGAACCCTTCTGTTAGAACAACTTCTCACCTCACATTGCCCCCCCCCCCCCCCCCCCCCCCTTCTTCATTCCTTGCTCGTCTCCCCCCTTTATCTCGTCTTTGCTCTGCCCCCTCCCACCCGTTCCTGCCTGATATTTCACAGCAGTTTCACTACTTTTTCATTCCTTATCAGTCTTTCTCTTCCTCTGCCTTCCAACTAGCCTTGGGCAATGAAAGATATTATCAGCAACACAATTTTACTCTTTCACAGATATGAATTTCCTCAAGACTGTTCTCACTCTTTATTTGGCTTGGCAAAATGTTACTGCTGTTTCAACACCTTTCTGTTGCTTTTTATGATGGCTGACAGCTATTGTTTTTGTAGTCACAAATTTCATGGTTACACAATTACAGTTGAGGAACCCGGAACTGCTCTGTGGTCCTAAGAAAGAAAGTCCCTGTGAAACTGAAGTTAGAGCATCTTTAGCTTCTGTACTGTGAGGTTTTTCCCAGTGAAACGCAGTATTTGAGCAGTTTCAAGGTGTTCAAATCTAATTCTTCACATTTGATTGGACCACTAAAAGGTGTGCAGGCTTGGAGCTTAGCACGATATGGAGCTATAGATGTTTGCTATGGCTCCACACACTTGCTGTTAAATCAGGAGGAGGAGAGAGAGATGAGAGAGAAACTTTGCTGCTCCACATCACTGTAGCACATGTAGGTGAACATCATCCAGCCTGGCTGTCCCTCCATGCAGCCCGGGCCTGTAGCTCCTCGCTTGCTCACCTACCAGCAAAAGTCAGCATTGTACTGCCTGTGCTGCAGTGACAGAGTTGACAGGAGACCAGCAAAGCAAACCTCCCTGAAATAGACCTCAACCACATTGTTTCTAGTGTTTTTGCCCACTGATATCTAAACATAAATCTATTCCTATTTCTCTCCATATTGATCTATTGGCTGCTAAAACCCACAAACAACTCAATAATCAAAAAACATTGTTCAGACACTGTTGGCTCACTGTACAACTAACATCACAGACTGAAAGCAGTCAGTATGACAATATATACAGTGAGACAATAGAAATATGCTATTGGGTTAAGTGGCAAATCCGTGTGGTAGTCATGGATTTACAGTATTTTTGGAAACATGATGAAGCGCCTCGACTTTTCTAATATGCAGTTTACTGGATGATCGGATCTGGTTATTTTATCTTTAAACTGTTTCTCAATTGAATTTCAAGTTAAATATATCATCATCATACAATGTAAATACAAGTGGTGTCCACACATATGTTTACCATTCATTGTCCATTTAAAAAAATGCTGCATGAAGCTTCATGAAGCTCTGGTTTCTTTTGACTAACTAGCATCCCAGCTCTTTGCTGCTATCATGTGGCCAAAACGAGTACATTGTGTGTTGTCGGATTTTCAAAATAATATCATAAAAATTCGCCCAAGCTTACTTTCCAATCTTTTCACTCCTCTTAAACTCTCTGCACTCTCCCTCCACTTCATTTTCCTCTCTTGTCTCCCCCTGCCCTCCCCTTTCCTCGTCTCCCTTTCTGTCTGCGGTGATTGACGCGGTGCTTCTCCTCTTTTTCTCTGAAGCCTGAGCGGAGCTCGTGTTGCGGGCGAGGCAGGGGAGGGTCCGGGGTAAAATTGTTCCCCCCCAGAGCGCGGCGCCACGCCTGCTCTATAGACGAGCAGGCCGCAGCCTGGAGCCAGTCCTCCCAGGTCAGTGCGCTCCGGGGGGAGCAATTATATCGCGCGCAATGCTGCTGTAAGTGATTTGGAGGACGTTGTTTCTGGTCCTTGAGGTGCATATGGAGAGAGATGGAGGGAAATCAGGGCAGGAGTCAGTTGTTGTGGCGTTTCGGAGGCTGCGGTGAATGTTTGCATTTATTGGTTCCTTTTTTTTGTCATTCGTCATTGCTTTTCTTTTGGATTGATTAGTTTTCTTACGTAAAAAAGCATGACGATGAATGCACTTTGATCTTCTCTCACTGATTCATCAGATCATTTGATTTTCAGACCGGCAAGAGATGCACAATCTGCTGCGGTTGTACATGCTGACTGTGAACGTTGGTGGTCACTTTTTCATGCGTGTGTGTGTGTGTTTGTGTGTGTAGTTTGGTTATCACTGTACTTGTGTTTTTGCAGGTGAATATTGGCCATTCTGTTTCTTTGTTATCGGTCAACTCACTAATGATTTGTATAAATGCACATTTTTACATTGCAGGTGAAGGTGGCTATACTGAAGTACATCGAGACGCTGACGTTACAGATGGAAGCTCCAGACTTTGTGAACTCCAGTGAGACTCGTCTGGCCATCTCCCGCATCATCACCTGGACGACTGAACCCAAGAGCTCTGACGTCAGAAAGGTACTGACACACAATACACCAGCAAAACATTGTTCCCAAAGGCATTTCCCTCACAGTCTTTGAATCACTAAAACCATCAAATGGTACACCACAGTAAACGCAGTAGAGATTGTAATTATTTCTAACTGAGAGATGTATTTTTGTGTCTTACAGGCAGCCCAGTCGGTGTTGATCGCACTGTTCCAGCTCAACACTCCAGAGTTCACCATGCTGCTGGCAGCTCTGCCCAAAACCTTTCAGGACGGAGCCACCAAGCTGCTTCAAAACCATCTGAAGAACACAGGCAACGCAGCACAGGTAACAAAGAGTTTCCAGACCAGAGCATGTGAGCAGGAGGATTGTGGATGGACTGCAGAGTAGATGTTTTCTTGAATGACTTTATGCCCGACCCAGAACACATCCATATAGTGTGCACTCAGTGTTTTCTGCCAAAAATCATCTGTTGAAAGCTCGACAATGGAGTTAACGAAGGGACAGCGAAGTGGGGTAAAATCTGAGTTGGGCATGCGTGGAAATTGAGCAGGAAAGTGAAGAAAACAAACGGGCTCAATGAACGAAGATCATATATTCTCACCTCGGCTCGCATGCTCTGTTTCAGGCACACATGGTACGCTGTGACTGTGAATCATTATACTGTAACATCAATGACAAACTTATTTCTAAACTAACTTTGTGTTTGAACTTGTGTGTGTTTTCTTGTTCACTTTCTCAGGCACCAATGGGCAGCCCTCTGACACGCCACACACCCAGATCTCCAGCGAGCTGGTCCAGCCCCGTTACATCCCCCACCAACACCTCCCAGAACACCCCCTCACCAAGGTAACACACACACACACACACACTCGTAAACTCTGTCTAACAATCGCTGACATATTAGCATGGACACAGGACATGATGAATGCAGGAGAAAAGAGTAAAGTCTACAGATATTTGACCACGTTAAAGACAGTTTGGCAGTGTACTGCTTCTTCTTCTCCTGTATATCTTGTGAGGAACTGGGCATAAAAGTTCGGAAAAGACATATGGCTCCTTGCAAAAAAATATTCTTTTTAATTTTCAAAAACTCAAAAGTTGTTACAAAATCATCAAAAATAGACTGGGCCCGGGGGCGTCCCGGTGGCTCACACTGGTAGAGCACGTACCATTAACGCTGAGTCCTTCCTGTGGCGGACCCGGGCCTGAGGTCCCTTTGCCGCATGTCCTCCCCTCTGTCTCTCCCTTTCTATCTGTCACTTTCAATAAAGTAAAAATGGCAAAAAAAATACAGACAGGGGTTTAATGGAAAATTAACATCAAAACTGGTCTGAACACACAATGGAGACTTGTATATAGTTGCTGATCAGGTTCACACACAAGGTAGGTCAGACAATTGACAAAGTGCTATAAACAAACCACAATAACACATGCCAGCCTAATGCAACCCAATCAAACTAAGAAATAAAAAGAAAAACTATAAGAAGTAAAATACAATAAAATCAAAAGAAAGAAAGCAATCAAAACTATATCTCCCCCCATGCTACAGGAGGAAAAAAGGTTTAACCCAATTAGCAAATATTCTCTGAAAAGAGAATGTGAGTCTCCCTTTTGACGCCTCAGCAGTAACCCCCAGGAACTGGTAACTCAAAGAAAACTGAATAAATGCAATGACAAGATAACTTAATCAAATTACAGAAATGTTGATATTGAAAGTTAACTAAATGTGTGCACCCAAATAGATAATTGAAAGATGAAAAGGGAACTTGGTGTGAAAGAAACAAAGACTTACCACCATTTTACTGTTTTTTGTTTTTGTTTTTAGGGGCAAGTCTGGTCTGTTTAACAAAGTAATGCAAACCATTGTCAACTACTGTCCACTGTGCAAAGGCTGTGGTGTAGAAACGCATCTAAAATATGGATAATTCTTTAAAATAAATATACAGAGGGAGATATTGCTCCCTTCGTCTGTAGTTGTGCAGCCCTGACTCATTGTTCTTTTCTCTCTTGTTTGTGTGCAGTGCATTTGACTATGACACAGAGAACATGAACTCAGAGGACATCTATAGCTCGCTGAAAGGTGTCACTGAGGCGATCCAGAACTTCAGTGTCCGCAGCCAAGAGGACATGAATGAACCACTCCACCGGCGGGAGGGAGAGGAGGTCAGTAGAGCGGATGGATGACACACACTAGTATGCGTCAATGTGTTTCAAGGCTCGTGTGGACCTATTAGAGCTGTACGGTTTCTCTAAAATATTTTCTGTACTTGTTAGCAACTATTTATTAGCTTTTCAGTTAGATTTTACGTAGTGTGACACGTTTTGTTACTCATGGCTTTGAATGAGAACAAAAGTGAAACATTTACAGGCGTTAGTGTGAGGGATCACAGCCAAGATTTGCAAGTAACGTGGTGTTGAAGAGCAAGCGTAAAAATAAACAAGCTGCCAACTTTTACGAATTTTGTTCATGAAACACCACAGAAACTAGTTTTCACACTCTCCATCTACTACTTGTTAAGGAGCCAATTGTTGTAGCCAAACAATGTTAAACTTTAGTAGAACACTTACACTTATAAAAACAGTTGAGGTCTCCTGGTAGTAAAACAGAAATAAGCTTGATTGTAATTTAATGTTCAATCAGTTTTGAGTGTTTATCAGTTTCTGCATTTTTTAGAAATTCAATAATCTTTGATTTCCAGTTATGAGCAACATTTTATTTAGTGTTGTGCAACAACAGGTGTCGAGCATTGAGGCTGATAGATACAGAAGCTGATAAAGTTCTTGCTATAGAAATGAGGCCTCTTTTTTTGGTACAATACCAAAACTATTTCGCAGATCCTTTACTTTAAAGATGATTTTTTTTTAAATGACATTTCACACAGGACCCTCATATAAAGTGGTATAAAAATGTCAAAGTTATGAAGCAACATAATGCAACTTTTTAACCTTTTAAGATAACATCTTCATAATTTTTATGGTACACTTGTTATAGGGAGAATGGTGCCTCTTATAAGAAGGTAGTTTTGTGTTTACAGTACAGACATCATGACAGTTGTAAAAATCCAAACCTCACACACAGTAAGCAATGCATGAATTATTCATTGTAAACAAGCAAACTCTTTATACGCTGCTGACTGTAGTGATCTGTCTTGTGGCTAACAGGGAAACAACAACAATCTGACTGCAGAGTGTAGATCCCTGCCAATGTTCAGTGATTCCCATACATTGATTTTACTCTGGCAGCCACATTATCATTATTGACCACCACATACTGATTTTTCTTTTTTTTTTACTGTTTAAACTGGGTAAAATCTTGAATTTCACCGTAGAGGGGCTTTGATCCATAGTCTAGTTTAGCCTTTCAGCGTGTTTCCCAGAACTTTCAAAGGTCTAAACACACACGCACAAACATAGCAGGCTGCATTAACCGTTTGTGACCCTGACATTTGATCTGTTCCACCACTCCCCCTGCAGCGTGGGAACAGACAGGCAGACATTTGGTGTTTATGGGACTGATGCCTGTAAACTTGATCCTCGACAGGCGCTGATAAAATCATGTTTATCGTTTGTTTTCATCCCAGTGGTTAATAATCACACCGAGAGGATTTTCTCTCCTTTAATATTTTCACAAGTGCTCATGTGGATACTCTGTTTATTCAGGCCAAAGTTATGACTTCAGGTCATGCCAGGTCTTCGTGCAGTCCCTCCCAAAGACCCCGGCCCTTTTGAGGACACAGTGTACTTTAGTACAGAGGTGTGACCTCTTGACATTTTCTCCATGAGATGCATCTGAAATCTAACCAGCCCAAATGTCATCATACCTGACTCACCGAGCATTTAGTGGTTTGGGTGTAAATATACACAGAAACAAGAGCACCTTAACCCTGTTCACCCTGCTCAGCTTCTCACCTGGTGCTTCATCATGTGACAGTCACAGCACTGTTTCTGTCACATCGAGAGCACTACATGTTGTCAACAAAGGAAATGTCACCCAGATTTTCTTGCTCATGTATCTTGAAGTGACCCAGGCTGAATGATTCTGAAAAGTGGAAATTTGTGACAACAGTATGTACGTTTATTTTAGTTCTATAGCACACTCAAATCATTACAATGTGAATCCAAAACAAACCAGATCAAATGTTGGACATTTAGGTGGGTAAACACAGGGAGTCTGTGCTTGCTTTGTTTTGATCAGTATTTATACTGACTGAAATTGTGTATCGCCCAGCGTGTTAGGATGCTTTTACACCTTTTAGTCAACTAAACAGGTTAGGTGTGTTTTCTTGTTTGGTTTGGTTTATCAAGTCTGGTGTGAAATCGGTCATTTTAACTCCAGCGTGGACAAAACAACTGGACTCATACTGCCTTAGAAGTTGGATTATGTTATAATTTTGTGATGACAGAGAGCTTTCTAATATTAATTTTTAAATTGTAACCACAATTAAATCCATCTGCTGATTTGTCAACTATCAAAGTAATCTCCCAAGCAATCTATTGAATATAAAAGATTTGAGAATACTTTGGCAGGCAACCCTTTGTCCAAAGACACTCAGTTTGGATAAGAAAAAAAAGACAGATGGACAAGACACATTTTTTCTTTTCCTGTTTTATTATTTTTGACAGATGAGGTCAAGTTGCTCTGTTGACTAATTGTGTTCATATTTAATTGTAATTTTATTGTCTGTATGACAACTAAGAAAATGAGCAGAAGATTCAGCGGGACCTGCTGTCAGTCCAATAGAATCAGCTTGTTTTTTTTTGTTCTCTAAATGTGATGAATGGCAGTCAGTGACTTTGTCCAATATATGAAAAGTTGAAAGTTAGGTTGGTTGGACAACAGTGTTATCTTTTTTTATTAAATTTAGTTAGCTGTCAAATCATGTCCTGCTTAAAATTGGAGAAGGTTAGATACTCGGTCCTTTTCCTAATGCGTTCCAGACTCTGTGAAGACTGCCATTAGGTGCAGCTTATTATTATTTTTAGCGCAGGCTTTAGATGTGGCAATGTGCTCATATTATTGTAGTGTATTGGCAGTGACTAGGGAGGGGTTATTTTACATATGAAGATTTTATTTGTTTGTTGTATTTTCCTTCTTTTCTGTATATCGTTACATTTGGTTGTTGTTGTTTTTTTGTTTCTGTTTTCTGTTTGTTTGTTTTCTGTGTTTTGTTTCTCTTTTAGTTATATTACCCAATCCATATCTATCTGGACACATTGGTGCTTGTTGTTGTACTCATGTCTACCCCATGTCTTTGTAATTACCATTCAGCATTGCACTTTTGATATACTGAAAATCCTTCAATAAACAGAATTTGATTTTTTTTTTAATGTAGTTAGCTGTCAGGATGACCTCAAAGTTTGACTCTCTTTAACCATCTTCATTGCATCTGCAGGGAGACAGCGGGACAGACTTTGTGGACGGAGGCCGCATGGCTCTGGACAACAAGACGTCCCTCCTCAACACCCCCCTGCTGTCCTCCAGCCCTCGAGGGGCCCGCGAGCACTTCTTAGACTCTCCCTTCAAACACAGCCGCAAAGACACCAGCATGGACGACTCTGAGCAACTCACAGACGGTACACAAACACATTCTGACAGAAAAACAAACACACACGGCACCACGGAAAACAAATCATGTGGTAATCGCCCCTTGTGTTTTTTCTTGTCTGTTAACAGACAGCAGCCTGGACCAGTCGGAGCTGGTGGCCGAGCTGCTGAAGGAGTTGTCCAATCACAACGAGCGCATCGAGGAGAGGAAGGCAGCGCTGTGCGAGCTGCTGAAACTGATCCGAGAGAACACCCTGCAGGTGTGGGACGAACATTTCAAAACCATCCTGTTGCTCCTGCTGGAAACGATGGGTGACAGAGAGGTACGCACACACACACACACACTTGCTTAATTTCTATGGTAACACTGGGCTGATAGGCCAAACTAAACTCCATTAAACTTCTAAAATCTGGGCGTCCCGGTGGCTCACACCGGTAGAGCGCTTGCCATGTATGCCATGTGCTGCGGCGGAGCCGGGTTCGAATCCGGCCTGAGCTCCCTTTGTCGCATGTCTTCCCCTCTATCACCCCCTTTCACTCTGTCACTATAAATAAAGCAACAAAAATGCCAAAAAAAAAAATCTTTAAAAAAAAAAAAAACTTCTAAAATCTTTGTGATCTCTGTAGCATGTGATCCGGACGCTGGCTCTGCGGGTGCTGAGGGAGATTCTCAGCAAGCAGCCATGGAGGTTCAAAAACTACGCAGAGCTCACCATCATGAAGGCCCTGGAGGCTCACAAAGACCCCCACAAGGAGGTACGCACACTCGAACACACAAACTAGTTACCTGAGTCAGTTAAATCGCTTATTGTTTTTGTTATTCATAAAAAAAGAGAACTGAAACTGAATGAACAATTAGTAGGGATTTTGAGGACTGAAGTTGGTAAAACGATTTAACTAAATGAAAGAGGAATTTTAGTTTTCTCTCTTTGTCCTCTAGGGACATTAGAGTATTTTTTAAAAGTGATGCACAAGGGTTAAAATACAGTTTTGATCACAAGTACTTCAGAGAGTAAGAAGAGATGGTTTAAAAGTTCATAAGTTTATTTATGGATGATCAAAGTATTTAGTAGAATGAAAAACATGTACACATCTGCTGCATGATTATGAAAATGGTAATATTTACGCATTTCAAATGAAAAGATGAAATGAACACATATTACATATTGAGTATGATCTGTGCTCCTTTTATTGCTAAACAGCCTCAGTAAATGTAATATAATGATAATGTTTGTTCCTGCAGGTGGTACGAGCAGCAGAGGAGACGGCGGCCATGTTGGCGTTGTCCATCAGTCCAGACCAGTGCGTCAAGGTGTTGTGTCCCATCATCCAGTCAGCTGATTACCCCATCAACCTGGCTGCCATCAAGATGCAGACTAAAGTGGTGGAGAGAGTTCCCCGCGAGGGCCTGATGAGCCTGCTGCCGGAGATCGTACCAGGACTCATACAGGTAAAACACATACAGATATCAGATTATTTTAATACATAACATTCTTGCACAATTGGAAGTATAATTTTCTTGTAGTTAAGCCTGGCCACAAGTGGCTTTTTTGCTATTTATTTAATAAAGTTTTTCTAACTAATACAACTCCTGTCCTCACACACCACCCACACATCCATACATGATTTCTGTTCTCCGACGCCTTTGTTTGGAACAAAGTGTGCTGCTGGTTTGTAATCTATTCTGTCTTGTTGAACAGGGTTACGACAACTCTGAGAGCAGCGTGAGGAAAGCCTGTGTGTTCTGTTTGGTGGCCATTTACGCAGTGATCGGAGAGGACCTCAAACCGCACCTCAGTCAACTCTCCAGCAGCAAGGTGACCTGACAGCATTTGAGATGTCCACATGTATTCAGATATTTTTGTAAACAGATATTTTCCTCTATATTTTGGCCTCTCCCGCAAATGCAAATAGGGTTTTTGAAAACTCTGGTAACTCTGTAACTGTGTAGAAATTGAAAAAAAGAAAAGAGTGTTTGAGGAGATGACGTCATTGGTTCCCAATGCACGCTCAGAATCTTGTTCTTTCGTATTTGACGTATCATTGATGTAGCCTTTATGGCCACATATTGGCCCGGCAAACATTAGCAGTGTTTTTTGCATTCTAGTGTGTTAAATTAAGGTCATGTAGACAGATTTTTATTTTTATTTTCTGCAACCAAGACAAAAAAATATCTGGATTTAATACTTGCAATGTACTTGCAAGTTTCATCTTTTTGCAATTGGGACATAATACTTCATCACAACACTGGGCCTTGATCTTGAACCTCTTGCTCATATATCCGTTGCGGCTTCTGCCATTGAGGTGTCAACAAGCTGTCATCTGTCTGTGCTCTCTCTGAGGCTCAGTCAATGTGATGAGTCTTTCGCTGCACAAAGGATTATGGGTCAAAATAGCCAGAAAAGCATGCTGGGCTGCAAAATGTGACTGGATGTAGTAGAACATCCTGGTATTTTTGGCATGCTGTATAGTTATGTATTGGGACGTACTGAATGTAATGACTTTCTTACAATCTCTATAGACTCGTACATTAACATATCTATCCTCTGTCTGTTTTTGTCCGCAGCTGAAGCTGTTGAATCTTTACATCAAGCGCGCCCAGTCCGGCTCCGGCGGCAGTGAAGCCCCGTCTGATGGCCTATAGGAGACACAGCGCCCTCCCACAGGGCAACCACAGAACTGCAGCTCTGCCCACCAAACATAAACATCAGTTCATGAGCTCACACCCACACAGAGCGAGAACACACACACACACACACACACACAGATACACACACACAGATTCACACAGTCCTCATACATTTCCTTTCCCACTACAAGATGGGAGTTGTGGTGCAGAAGAGAGGAGTGTTGTAGTTCTCCTGACCATCGACCCTGATCTCAGACTGAACTGAACCCTTAAATTTGGATTAAACCGATAACACGCATTCAGTCACGCCCAGGCTTGTCACTAATCACTCAAGGATGAAGATCTGAAATGTCCTTCTTTTATCCCGAACACTACAGTATCCCCTGTGAATAACATCTTGATGTCAACAGGAAGTGCATGGTTCTCATTTTTAAGGGGGTTGGGTTCACAGAACAGGGCTGAGACGAACGAATGGTGCCGTCTTGTGTCTTTCTTGAACAGTGAGTAACTGGGGCCAGCTAGACAGGAATGTAAATTTACACTGTGTCATAGTTTGGATTTATTTTACGCGGAGTTTTCTCTCTCTCTCTCTCACATAAACACACACTTTTCTCTCGTTCAAAATGGTGCTGATTCGCCTAAAAGGTACGACCAACCAACCGTGCACAGCACTAACACGAGTCACATGCCTGCTCATAGTGAATACAGTACAGAGGCAGATCCAAAGTATCGGAGGTGTTATGTGCTTGGCTATGCATGAGACTAAATTTTAAGTTTTTATTGGAGTCCTAACGACGATTGGAGTGTCGTGTGACTGGAGTTTTAAATTAACGTGAACAATGTCCGCCCCTTTTAGTAAAATTCATGGCATCCTCCGCTTCTCCCAGCTCATCTTGGATCGGTCCACTTCTGGGCAACATGGGGTTGAAGATGAGTGCGTGCTGCTTACTACATGAAGTATGACAGGACATGGCTTATTATCACATAGTGGATATGTATCTATATATGATATTAAAATGGAATATCCAATAACTGTCATTTAGGAGATTTCCCTGGGGGAGGTGCACACGCGCACCTTTGCCCATCCTTGTTATTATTTTCTCTCTCTCTCCCTCTCTCTGTTGCGCTAGCCGTAGTCTCTCTCTCACACGTTTTCTCTGCTGATAAATTTTTAGAAATGTATTATTTACAGCTCTGAAAAAAAACAATTGTCACCCTTTTTTCTCTTCTCCTCTCCATCGTGTCTTTCTTTCCTTCCTCTTGTAACATTCTAGTTTTCACTGTTGTGTTTCCTCCGTGCATTTACAAAGCTGTGCTTACATTACAATAAAGAACTTGTACAGATCATGATAATGCCTCTGCTGATTTTTGTGTCTGGTGTGCATAAATATACATATACAGAATATATAAACATGCATACATACATATACTGTATAAATAAACACATCTGTGCATATCTTGCTTAAATAAAAAAGCATTGTATAAACAAAATTGAAATTTGGTCAAAAAAGTGATTTCTTAAACATGTTTTTCCAATTAAGTCTAAACATATTCAATTTACTATCGGACACAACTGAAGCAGAAAATGATTCATTTTCTTTCAAACACTGAAATTGGTTTAATCTCTAGACTGTCCTGTTTTGTTTATAACCAGGATTGTAGATTGGTAGATCAGAACGCTGTCCTGAGAAAATCAGCAGGAAAAACAGCTGTTTATATAGTGGATTTACTAATCCAAACATGGTTAAAAGTATAACGTTAATGTCTTATGCAACATAGCTATTTAAGAAACCGGTGCTGAATTTCATGTATGCATCTATTCACTGTGGCTGTAAATTTAGTTGCAGCTAAAGACGATCTCAAACACAGCACCAGCCTGAAGCAGTCACCTCCTAGCGGCTGAGTCCCTGCAGTTGATGTGCTGCCTACCCTCAACGAACTAGTCTTACTTATACTTATACGTATACTTCTATTACAGTACAGATGTGTGAGGCAACAACAGCTAGTTACTTGTTGCTTTTCAGGTTTAATGTAAAATGTGATGCCCTGTTATGAACATAAAGTACTTAAATTAACCCATTTAGGTCTAAAACGCCTGGAAAAAATGCTTGCAAAACCTTTGGCCGATTTTAAAATAAGCCCCTAAAACCTGAAGTTTTTTTAGTAATTGTATGTCTTTTTTAGGTAATTCTGTGTCTTTTTTGATAATTTTGTGTCTTTTTTTTGGTAATTTTGTGTCTTTTTTTGGTAATTCTGTGTCTTTTTTAATAATTTTGTGTCTTTTTAAATAATTTGTGTCTTTTTTTTTGGTAATTCTGTGTCTTTTTTAATAATTTTGTTTCTTTTTAAATAATTTGTGTCTTTTTTTTTGGTAATTTTGTGTCCTTTTTGGTCATTTTGTGTCTTTTTGTGGTGATGATTTCAAAGTTCTGGAAAAGTCTCATGTTGCATTGCGACACTCCCACATGTACTCTGATGCATTTCATTGGCCAAGAGACTGAAAATAGGTGGGAAAAAAAACTGCAAATACTACAAAACGACATATCCGCTTTCCAAGCCTACCTCAACCAGCTGAAACAGAAAATGCTGCCTCCACATTAAAGCATCAATAACAAGTTTTTCCACCCCCGATCCATAGCCGGGTAATTGAATATTGAGTCTCGCATGATGCCAAGTTCTGATCCAATACTTCTTTTCTCCCCAGTAACACATTAAAGTTATTGAAATCAAACCAATTTATGTACTTGATCGCTGGCAATTTTTACCATTTCAATCTTTGTTTACAAAATAATAAACCCTGTCTTTGGCCTTGTCACTATCTCAAGGGAGTATCTCTCCTCTTCTGTCTCGTGTCATCCAGTGTTTGTTGCTTTACCTGAGAAAATTGTATTCCATTGCAGGTTTATTTTGTCATCCGTACATCTTTGGCACATATTACAAATATGCTTTTTGCTCTCTGGGCTGTCCATCTGTCTGTTTCTCCTCTGAGCCCGAGCAGGCACCATGGTAAAACACCATGCACTATAGATGACAGCTAACACAACAGACACTGAGCTGAAATTAAACAAGTGCATATCCATTAGGTTAATAACAGATAATAACCTCCCTGTGGTAGCGTGCATTCTCTCCAGGTCTTCCTTACTTATTGTAAGTCACTTTTGGACAAGCGTCAGCCAAATGACATGTAATGTCTTCCAGCTTCTTCCCAAGACATGCAGCTTAGGTGTAATGACTCTAAATTCGATTCGATTCCTATGGTCTGTGTCTAGTACCATCAGGTTGAATGCACTTATTGTAAGTCGCTTTGGACAAAAGCGTCTGCTAAATGACATGTAATGTAAAAAAATGTAAAAATTCCCCGTAGGAGTGAATGAGAGCGTGAATGGTGTCTGTCTAATGTGTCAGCCCTGTGATAGTCTAGCCACCTGTCCAGGGTGTTCCCCGCCCTCGCCCAACCTGTGGCCCGAGTTCAGATAAGTGGTTAAGGATGATGGATGTAACAGTCTCACACTGCCTTTTGCTGCACTTATTGCATGTGCATTAAAGTTTTTTGGACAAAAACACCTTTTAACAGCTTAGAGAGAGGATGAATTGGCTAAAGCCAGCTAAAAATGGTGACAAATTGTCTTTGAGATCAGATCGGGACATCCCTAGTAATAACATTCCAATAACAAAGAGGTTAGCAATCGGGCTTGTAACTGGAGAGTCGCCAGTTCGAATCCCGGTACTGACAGGTCTAGGACTGAAGTGCCCTTGAGCAAGGCACCTAACCCCCCTGCACAGCTCCCCAGGCGCAGTAATGTTCTTCTTCTTCTTCTTCTTCTTAATGATGTGCTATCTGTGCCCATTCTCCTGGGAAATTGGTCATGCTGCAAGTCAGGGTTGTTCACAAAGCCAAGGTAAAGTGGTAAAGTGGCCAGCTGTTTACTTTGGAGCTTTATGTTGACTTGTGTTTTTAATTTCATTAATTATTAATGAAGGGGGGCGGGGTGCCCATTTTCACTTTATAACACCACAACAACAACAACCCCATAAAATGTGCGCGCACGTCCATGCTGCAAGTACTTTTTTGGCCCCTTGTGATTTATCTTCTCACCGACGTCTAACTATTGTGTGTTGAAGTCTATGCCCTGGAGTTTGTGAGCAGTCAGGCTGGGGACAGTAATTAAGTCCTGAAACGGGTGAGCCAAAATAGCGCCTGCACCCTGCTCGGAAAAACTTTGCCACCCAGAGACACGTCCAGGGTCCGACCGGTGGATAATTATTGACCAGACAACACGTCTGCAGCCTTCCTGCGGTGCAAACTCCTCTTCAGCACGGACATGGAGCAGACATGAGCTCCCGTTTGGACCTCCTCGGTGCCGGGAGTCGTGTTTATTTGGAGTGAGACGGACTGTGGCGACAGACAGACAGCTGTTAGTGGGACACGATGTTGTTCTGGCAGCCCTACACCGAAAACTTCCGAGCCCCCGTGCAGAGACACGCCGGAAGCAGCTACACACGGTACGGAGCTAAAAGACAAATGTTTGTTTAGTTTAGTTTAGTTTATGGCCTCTGAGCTATATGTTAATGAATAACTGGTATTGCTTCCTTTCACTGCAGCCCTGTGACTGTGTGTGTGTGTGTGTAGCCTCCATGACATGTGGCTCTGTGTGGAACAGAAGGTTTATATATCAGGGTTCCCACAACTGTTCCAAAGTCAAATTCAAGCACTTTTCAAGGTTTTCCACAACCTTAAAGCTGCGGTAAAGCATATACAGCACATACATTATAGGTCTTTATAAAGTAAATTGGTTATTTCAGGTCTTCATCACATTAAATGACACATTATTGTGATATAAACACATGTTTTCATTGCAGCATTTTGCAGAAGGGTGACAAGTTACAAAGTGTCATATTTCAAAAATGTGTCACCTCTTTATAAGTAGACTTAGGATCCTTTTATATGACCTTAATGTAAATAATAATAATAATCATAATCATAATAATAATAATAATAACTTTTTTGAAGAAGAGATTAAAAGGTGTTTACCTGAGATCACCAGGCAGTTTTAAGCACAACTTTTCTAATCTTGAAAACACCTCATTGATTACATGACATGATTACATACATATGTGATCACTTATTTTATTTACCTTTTACTCCCTTTTTCTTTCACTACTATGTTATACTGTGTGTGTGACTCCAGTGTCTGTTACATAATCATTATCATTGTATAAATAAAATGCAATAAAAAGGAAGAAAACTAAGCGTTTTCAAGGATTTCCAGCTCCAGTGGAAGCATTTGGTCTTTCCACAGTTTTACTTTCAAAGCGTTGGTCTGTGTCACAGTAATGATTGTAGGTGAATTACTATTATTATTATTATTATTATTATACTTTATGGAGGCAGAGCGCAAGTACAGTTGGACACAATGACGGCAGCTCGGAGGCCTCTGATTGGCTCACAGCCCTGCGCTGGGCACAGTCTGCGGCCTCTGATTGGCTGATGGCCGCGCTGGCATCCTTCCTGAGGCTGGCGGTGGCAGCCCTGCAGGCTCACAGACCGACAGTCTGTATGCTGAGGGAGCCATGTTGATGCCTGGTTTTGTGTCAACCGCTGCACTTTGGATGGTTAGAGGACTGCGCTTCGAGGACTGGGAGCCTTAGCGGTGATTTCAGCCCCGCGATGAGAAGAGGAGAGCGGGTTGTGATGGTCGAGGGAGCGCCAGAGGAGAGCTAGATCACCGGACATCACACGGTTGATTCAAAGCAAGTGAAGTTGATGCTAGTTAGCCTGATAGCTAGGTAGCAACAGCTGTGCGGACGCTGCGTGGGATGCGGCGAGTGGACTAAAACAAAAAACATCTTCTCTTGCTTGTTGCATTTTGTTGGGCTAACGTTAGCTAGACCGCTTCAAGACCTGGAGTGGTAACAACGGGGCTGCTGGATCCTTGCTAGCTTGCTTAAGTTGCCTTTGTGGAGCTAGCTAGCTGGTAGCTAACATTAGCATGCTGACAATCAGCTCGCATCTTCAGTCACGACTAACATTTGCTTGCTGAGTGGACCCTAACTTATCGTTACTTTCAGACAGTTGTGGAGCAACGTGCTGCGCGACAAAAGCCACACAAAACCCCCCGAGTGGAGATATGGCGATGCATCCAGTCTCTGAGGAAAGCTACCGATTCGCTTGCCCAGCTTGCCAAGGAGCGGCTAACGGGCTAGCAGCATAACTTTCCTCTTCACGGTGTCACTAAGAAGCTGCAGAGCCCACTTCCTCGCTAGCCGACCTCTCGTACCTGAAGCAAGCTGGCGGCCCTCCGAGTAGAAGCCGAGGACAAGGAGCTGGGGCCGATGGCCTGGGTGCTGAAGATGGACGACGCCACCATAGAGTCGGGGCTGGTGCACGACTTCGATGCCAGCCTGTCCGGCATCGGGCAGGAGCTGGGGGCTGGAGCCTACAGCATGAGGTTAGAGACAGAGTCAACAACCCCAGCCTCCTAACACACCACCGGGCCGATAGAGACATGCTCTCTGTCTGGAAGTGTTAACATTACATCCCCCATGCCTGTGTGTGTTATTCCCTTTGTACTGAGTGCGATGGCTTCTCTTTGTTTTGGGATTTGGAGTAGAGCAGCCATTGCAGGGTGCTACGATCAGGGACAAAGATTAATTTCTCTAAACACACACACAAAAGCAAAGGAAGGACGTGTGTTTTACTGTGAGGGACAAAGACATTGCATCAGGTCATGCTGTTGTCAAAAAAGAAACCTAAACTTTGTGTACATACCGAGATAACACATGGGGAAGTCAGCAGGAAAGGCCTTGTTGTTGCCCCTCATACTGGTTATCAGAACAGGTCTGTTGCTTTGTTTCTCAGGACCAGAGGATAACAAAAAAGGTTGTACATTATGTTTAAGGTGATTCGTCTGATTTTACTTTTTTTGGGAAAGCCCTAAAATAGTTAATTTAAGGTTTAAGTGGCAGAGATTTCAGCATTTCTTCCTCCTATGCAGTTTTAGCAGTACCTGGTCTTCCTTTATGGGAATAAAAGGGAGTATTTCTCTAAAAAACTTCCTACTACAGTCATCATGTAAGAGACAATACGTCTGTCTGACTGTTTATCAAGAGTTCACAGTATGCCTCACTTCAACAACTTTAGATTGCTTTAGCACTTAAGGTTGTTATGATACCAGAAAGTCAAACTTTGATTCCATACTAACATTAAAACAAAACAATATTCCATAGCTCTTACCACACCATGACAAAAAAAGAAAAAGTCCTAGGCATACAAAATGAGAGAATTTGTTGTTGTTCTTTTTTTGAGGGGGGATTAACAACCTGCAAGAGTGCAGACAGAAAAAGTCCCTGACAACACCATCACCCTGTCCAGCTTTGGGTTAAAAATTTGATTGTAGATCTGTTTATTTTTTCCCAGCTTCAGTACTTCTGAGACGATGGATGTATATCATTTTAAAAATGTTATTTTGAAAAAGTAACACGGTAACCCTATTTGGCTTTTCCTTACTTCTAAAAAAAATATGCCAAACTGCAAACTGGTTCTTGATCTCAAAGAATTGTGTAACGTAAGCGAAGTCTCCAGACTTGTATGTGGAAATGTTGAGTCAAAGAATAAGTAAACAAACTTAGAATTCAGACTAATCATTCAGTGCGAACTCTTGACACTTTGAAACAAGACCACAAGCGTTTGTATTGAATGCCTGGTCAGATTCTTGAACAAATCAATCTCAACACAGCTTTTAATCAAATCACACAATTGTCCTCAGCACCAGTCTGATTTTTAGATGTTCAAATATCAGCTTTTAAAACTTGTTTATATTCCCAGAGCTTTGATACTAAAAAAGAGTTTTATTTCCGTTTTAGTTTTGCAGCAGTATAGTGGTTTCATGGTTTCACTCATTATGTAAATTGATCGTTATCATACCATGTACATTTGCTTATTTACAGTATTATATTTATTTTCAAAAGGGCGACTCTTCACACACGCTCCCATTGATGAAAAAATGGTTTCAAGTTTCCCTGATGATAAAATGCTTGTTTGCACAATTTTCTGAGGCTGTTATCGTACCGTAAACATCTCACAGTTATAACCTTAATTGGAACCAAACTAATCTAAAGTTTTCACATGATACTCAGCTCTAGTAGCCACACTCAGTCTTTGTTACTGTGCCAATGTTGAATACACCCAGCCCTCTCATCTTCCATGTTAACTTTTAATTTAATGACTTGTGACCACGCCACCAGGTCCTGCTCAGTGGCCACTTACATGGCTCTAACGTTTCTCCCTAAATGTGTGACACTGATCAGTCAGCACTTTTTGTTGATAATGTGTCTGTGGAGGGTGGAGGTGTTTCCTGTATCTGTCTTCCTTAAATGGTTTAGTGAGGAATGTGTTGGCGTCAAAGGGGTATTGTTGTAAAACACCTGTTCAATTAGTAACTGGTATGTGTGCACTGAATTATGTAATAGGTTATGTTAGGTGACTGAAGACGCTCCCAGGACCTGCATGTCTCTTATCAGCTGCCTCCATGCCCATCTGCATTTAGCGTGCATTTATCTGAGTGTGACGTAGGCCTGTGCCAGTCCCTTATGAGGGTTAGCAAGTTCAATACTCGAGTGATGGGTTGCATGTAAGTGAATTAGTGAAAACGGAGAGCGTGTGTGGTGTCAGTGGCTGCAGGAGTAGTGCTATCTGTGGTGTCGGGGTGGGTTGCGGGGCATGTTTGGAGTCAGCAGCTGGTAGGAACAGAATGTCTCAGTGGAACTGTCTCCTCGGATTTCAGGAAGCAGATGTAGTTTTCCTGGGCAGCGGGGCTTAGCAGCGCTGTGGCACCCCGGCTGGCTCTGTCTGAGCACCCACTCTGCTGGGAAAAAAAAACAAGCAGCAAGTGATTCAGAGACGGAAATGATATGAGACTGAATAAATCTAGCAGGCTGCTGCTTGGAAGACTTTGTTTGGAGGAAGGTGGTGCTGCAGGAATGTCTTGAAATTGTCAAGTTGTTTTCTTCTTTAAAGTTTGGCTCAGGTTTAGAGCGGCATCACGACTTGCCCCAAAGTTTTCCAGGTAATGAGATGCCACGATCTGCATTTCTTTGCGTGGATCTTTTTCTGCACAGCCAGAGATCAACACACACACACACACACGCGCCCGTTCACTGTGCACCCGTTGACACTTTTGCGGCACTTGTCAGGGTGAGCTGAGGACGGGGTGGTTTTCTGGAGTGGCTGCCAAGTGTGAGAGATAGTGTGTGTCAGCAGCTCAGGCTATCTCTGGCTGTTTTTGTTCATTTATCCTGCAGCGGCCTCATACATACATAATGACTGAGCCATTTGATCGATGGAGAATCTTCGTCACTTCTTCTAAAAATAAGCCAATCCATTTAATAATTCCACACTATGAGGAGGTAAAGTATTGTCTGGCCAAAAATGGAGAGCGTGCAACAGTTTAAGCGGTACAAAGCGATTTTAATCAAGCCAGGCTTTGTTTAAAGGGAGGTCACAGGGATTATGTAGCTGTCAGGATGCTATTGAAGATTCAATAAAAGCTTAGAACTTTTAATTAGTGTTAAGCCAGTTGAAGAATATTGAGAAGCCAAAGACACACCAATTAAGCACTTCATGGGAAACCTTCAAGTTGTTCTTTCGTGATGCTTTTCTGTCTTCTTGTGTGTGTTTTTTCAGCATCACATCAGTGCTGACTTTCTGTTTGTGCTTTTCTCTCCTTCAGTGATGTGCTGGCTCTGCCAATCTTTAAGCAGGAGGACTCCGGCCTTCCTCCTGAACACGAGACCAAAAATCCCCCATTCCAGTATGTGCTGTGCGCTGCCACCTCACCAGCTGTCAAGCTGAACGACGAGACCCTCACATACCTGAACCAAGGTGAGACACAATATATGCACTCCACAGAAAGTTTTCGCTCCACTTCAGCTCATTTCGCTGTTAAATATGATAGTAATTTATATATTTTTCTACTTGGAGAACTAAAAAACCCAAAGACTTTGATACCTGATGTGATTCAGAGTCCACTCTCGAGGCTCTTGGGTGCCACATCCATCATTTAACATCAATAAATAATTACCACATTAATTTATTGCACATAAGTGTAATTGCTGTAAAATGAGACTGTTGTTGATGTGAATGGCAGCCTCTTTTCAGACCTCTATTCAACACTTTTTTTAACCCACTGAATCCCAAGCAGGGTGCTTGTTTGCGCACTTTGGCCTTTTTTTTCACAACAATAAAAAAGGTCTGCACTTCTATGGAAACTGCACAAACATGGCTAGAAGTAGGAAGCACTGAAAAATGTCTTTTGGACACTTATAACACAGTTATAATGCCATAAATCATTAAAAAATGTTTTAATTTATTTAATGTATTGTTGCAAAAGAGTTCCCAAAAGTATGACCGAAAAATGGGGCTCCACATGCTATAAATATTGAACTGTTTACTGCTGAACTGTTGTTGTTTTTTTTACAACCACAACATGCAGCCTCTCGTGTCCTCTCTGCTCTTTGTACAGTTCAGTTCAAGATTTAAAGACTGTTGGTCTCGGCCAAGTCATTCAGGGCTTTCTAGTTGTGTGTAGGAGCGCATAATTTATTGTTTTTAAACTTGATCTGGTTAGTGCAAACCGTGGATTTTGGGCTGCATTTTAAATGAGACGTATAGAATAAAACATGTTGATGAAATATCACCATTTCAGATTAGAATTTTTCCTCACGTAAGCATTCCTCACACAGTTTCTTGCTATGATGAATGCAATTTTTTATACATGCCATGCCTGAAATTCAGAGGGTTAATGGTACGTACAGGGAGTCACCTAAATGGAGGAACTAGCAACATCCTCATTTTAACAAGAAGCAGTAACGTTTGTATGTATGTAACGTATTGCATTCATTAAAAAAAAAAGATATTTTTATTGGAAAAACAATACAATACAATGCTTCCAATCACAGAAATACG
Organism: Centropristis striata; assembly: GCF_030273125.1. Lineage (NCBI taxonomy): Eukaryota > Metazoa > Chordata > Actinopteri > Perciformes > Serranidae > Centropristis > Centropristis striata. The sequence continues at coordinate 28,018,878 of NC_081530.1, forward strand.
ATTTACCTTTTTTTTATAACATGTATGTATTTGTACACAGTTACATATGCACACATAAAAACAAAACACAAACACTGATAAGAATGTAGAAGAAAATAGTTCATTTAAATTACAGAGTACCATGCAATAAACAACCCCCCCCCACAGCTCTTCATGACCAACACACATAACTGGTTATTCATGCAATATCAAAGCTACAGCAATAACAGACACATTCAGATTGGTAGTACCTCTAAATTAGTGAAATAGGAAATAAAGTGCTGCCTCTTGTGGAAAAATTTGACTGTACATCCTCTCAATGTGTATTTAAGTTTCTCAAGTTTTAATAAAAGCATGTGCTCTGTGAGCCTGCGATTGCATTTATAATGATGATTAAGACTTGAGGCACTCAAACCTGTCTATAATGAGCACAGAAAACAAACACAAAATGGATCTCCTCTAAATTAAACAACTGACAAAACACTATCCTCTTTGATGAGACCGTGAAAGGTCAGGGAACAGTTGAATTTACGTCACTGTTTTGTTTTTAGTAGCTCTCATGTTTCACACCGTCGTGTTTTTTTTCTGTCTTCTGATGTTGTGATCTCTCTCTCTCTCTCTCTCTCTCTCTCTCTCTCTCTCTCTCTCTCTCTCTCTATCTATCTCTCTATCTATCTCTCTATCTATCTCTCTCTCCCCCTCTCTCAGGCCAGTCTTACGAGGTGCGTATGTTGGACAACAGGAAGCCGGACGAGTTACCAGAGCTCACCAACAAGATGGTGAAGGTGAGAGTGTTCTCACAGCTGGAGGAAAAACTTCTCCTTCTTGCGTCAGACTCGCTTCATACCTAACGTGTGTTTGTGTGTGTGTGTAGAGCACAGTGCGCGTGGTGTTTCATGACCGCCGGCTGCAGTACACAGAGCACCAGCAGCTGGAGGGCTGGAAGTGGAATCGTCCCGGCGACCGTCTCCTTGACATCGGTAATGAAGCCTGGCGAGAAATGTTTACTTAAAACGTCCCATGTGTGTGATTTGGAGTTCAAATATCTCTCTCTCTCTCTCTGTGTGTGTGTGTGTGTGTGTGTGTGTGTGTGTGTGTGTGTGTGTGTGTGTGTGTGTGTGTGTGTGTGTGTGTGTGTGTGTGTGTGTGTGTGTGTGTGTGTGTGTTGTGTGTGTGTGTGTGTTGTGTGTGTGTGTCAGATATCCCCATGTCAGTGGGCATTGTGGAGCCGAAGACTCACCCCTCCCAGCTTAACGCTGCTGAGTTCCTGTGGGACATGAACAAAAGAACTTCTGTTTTCGTGCAGGTAACAAACACACACCCAGACAAACCACACAGACGCGCGCGCACCAGCTCTGTTATGTGCCATCTGTTGGGTGTGCCACTGAATTTCCACATCAAACACATACTTTCGTCACACTCGTACTCTTGCCTCCTTGCTGTCTGCAGGTGCACTGCATCAGCACAGAGTTCACTCCCAGGAAACACGGTGGAGAGAAGGGTGTCCCCTTCCGGATTCAGATCGACACGTTCGCCCAGGGAGACAGTGGAGAGTACGCAGAGCACCTCCACTCTGCCTCCTGCCAAATCAAAGTCTTTAAGGTACACACACACAAGCTTACATGGGAGGGATTTCTTGCCCGATAGACAGTATAAAAAGAAGTTAACATCACAAGGCTTTTATTCAAACGCTGCTTTATTTTCTATTTGACTCTATATGGAACCATAAATGAACATTATGTTGTAGTGAGGAAGACTTGAAACCTACGATTGAGGCCATAAACTTATTTGGAAAATGTTTAGAGGCAATACAGGTGCATCTCAATAGATTAGAATATCATGGAAAATATACTCAAGTATTGAGTGCATATAGATGGAATACTTTTCAGAGGCCAACATTTCCATATTAAACATACTTTACTAATATTTAAAAAAATTTGAGACACTGAATTTTAGGTTTTCATTAAATGTAAGCCATAATCATTATAATTAGAAGAAATTAAATAAATTAAGACATGAAGTATTTCATTCTGTGTGTAATGGATCTATATCATGTGTTATTTCCACTTTTTGAATTGCATTTCTGACATAAATAAACTTTTCTATGATTTTGTAATTTATTGAGATGCACCTGTAAATCAAGTGAGAAAAGGCTAATTTTTTCATAGACTTATTTTTGCAGCCATTGGAGCCGCCCCCTGCTGGCCGTTATAAGAACATTATATTATCCAGTCTGTGGTTGACAACAAATTACATTTATCTGTTTTCCTCTTTAGCCAAAGGGGGCGGACCGTAAGCAAAAGACGGACAGGGAGAAGATGGAGAAACGCACACCTCAAGAGAAGGAAAAGTACCAGCCTTCTTATGATACCACTATCCTGTCAGAGGTCAGTATGCAGCTGTTGGCATCAGGGCTTAAAGAAATGTGGCTTTAACACAAACTAGGCTAAAGTACTCATAAGCACCCAGTTTCAGTTCTTATTTGTGGGGTTATCCATGTTAAAATGTCTGCACCTAGGTCATTGAAATGTATTTCTGCAAAGCTATGAGGGTAAATTTAGAGTAAAGGGCCATACAGATGCTCTACATCACTGCCAGCCATTTTCTCATACAAACTTTTTTTCTTATCAGGACAGTCACTAACAAATATTTCCTCAAAGCTTGGGATGACTTCTACAAATTGTTTGTTTTGTCTTTCAAGAACTCAAATATATTCAGTGTACAATGATCTAAAACAGAGAAAAGAAGTAAATCCCCAGATATATATTTATATTTAAAAAACAAATGGAACTTGAGATTTTTGGCATTTCTGCTGGATAACTTGCACTAAATAATGATTATCTATTATCACGATTTTTGCCAATTAATTTTGTGCCAACCAACTATTGGATTAATCTATTGAAGGGGAAAAAAACCTACTGAACAGCAGGCATTTTAATTCAAAGAGCTGCCAAATCACATCCCTTTTATTCCTTTGCCATTCTTTCTTATTCTTTTCTGCCTTTATTTTTTCCCCAACATATACTGCAGCTCCTGAATTAAAATGCTGTTGCTGATAGGAACATCAATAAACCAGCACAGCGATCTGCTCTTGAACTGCAGAGCATCAAAATGTGTTAATAGTCAGAGTGACAGGTGTGATGGATTACCTGTCTCCAGCAGGTTGGAAGTCACCTCACTTATAATTAATTCTGTAGTAAAATAAACTGAAACAAATGGCTTCTTGGAAGAAAATATAGGCTCTGGTCTGCTTTGGAAAGTGGTTGCCAGTGATGTGAAGATGCATTTGAGGGTTTCTCCAAGTACTTTATATGTCTAGCTGAGGTGGTGAGCCACCTGGATCCTGACAAATCTCGTCTCATGATCCAGTTTAATTTGTAGAGGAAAGTCTAAACAAGAGGCACACTCTGCTCTTTTTCCCCCAGAATGTTTTATTTCATGAAACCACTTTATCAATGTAGGGAGATTTCAGTATTTTTTAACCAGCACCCTATTTTCCAACGTGTTGTCTAAGGCTACGTTCAGACTGCAGGCAACAGTGTCCCAAGTCCGATTTTATTTGCTCATATGTGACGTCGATTTGCATGAACACCAAAAAGCACATAGAATCCGATATTTTCAAAACAGACCTCGGCCACTTTCATATGTGGACCTAAATGTTCCAATGGGACCTCAGTCTGAACAGTCATGTTATATTTCATGAGTGTGGACTCTGCATCCACACACACCTCCGTACAGACAGAGCAGCCTTTGCGCCACAAAAGCCATTTTTAAAACTGTTGCTCTCTTTCTCCTCATCCTTCTTCAAATCTTCTCCGGCTTCCTACATAAACATTGACTTCAGTAGCTGTGTATCAGTAGTCAATGAACTGAAACACGGCCGAGCATTCAGTTCTGCGGCCGTACGTGAATAAACCAATGAGCTGAGAATAAAGTTGGATAAAGCTACAGTTTGCAAACTGAAAGTTGCAATAACAATTATCAAACGCACAAAAATACAAGAGTATTAATTTGAGCAAAACTAGCTTACTGTATCAAACCTTGCTAACATGAATTACTAGGTTTAATTTTATCCAAAACTTATTTAAACACAAAACAAACTTAAATATGCAAGATTACTGTGAAAACTAACCTCATGCCTCTTCGGGGCTAAAACATAAAACATTGAACTCCTTGAGTGTCATTTTACATGATTTAATTTTTACGATTGACAGGAAGTCTATTTTTGTCCTTTCAAAATACAAAAACGTCTATTATCAAAACAGGCTTTTGCATAATACTGTTTATATATCTTTTATTTTTCCCATCTATGCATGTTTTTATACATACTGGAATATGTAAAAACAGTGATTAATCGATTAATTGATCGTTAACGTTCTAGATAATCGAGTTGGCAGGTTTCTTCCTCGTCGCTTCCATGTTTACATTCATACACAGCGTGCTGCATTGTTGTTCTGTGCATGTGGATCAGTTCAGGACCGTGAGCATTTTTACTCTGGTGTCTGATATGGTTGACATTTTAAAAAAAATAACCCAAACAAAAAATCTGATCTGAGCAAAAACAAAACATTGAGCGTTAAGACCTGCAGCGTGAACGTAGCCTAAGTGACTAATGGGTTTTCTGTGTCTCACAGGTTTCTCAGTTTACTGGGGGGGTAATTAGCATTAATTTAACATTTTCTGCACTCAGGCTGCCCTCAGGTTGTTGGTTGTGTCTGTGTGTTGGTCGCTGGCTGGCTAACCTCTGCTGTGTGTCTGTATGTAGACGAGGCTTGAACCCATCATAGAAGATGCGGGTGACCACGAGCTGAAAAAGTCCAGCAAGCGGACACTTCCCGCTGACTGTGGCGACTCCTTGGCCAAGAGAGGCAGTGTAAGCACCCTGCTCCCCTCTCCTCCACTCCTCCTCTCCTTCTCTCCATCCACAGTCTGCCCCTCTGTAGACACCTGGCTGTAGTCACTAGAGCCTCAGCTGCTGGGAAGGAGATGTTTTATGTCTTTGACATTAGGTGGGGTGGAGACAGTGCAGAGCTAGATTCCCAGTTCACCCATGACCTTTCCTCAACCTATATTCCTTTTCTTTTGGGGTATTTGGAGTTGACCTACAGTGTTAATCGACCCAGTAAATCTGATGAATTGTTTATCATGTATGTGTCTCCTCTCAGTGCTCCCCGTGGCCAGAGAACGCCTACGTCAGCCCCAACCAGGCAGCTACTCCCTCCTTCTCCTCCACTCCACTGTCCACCTACACAGCCTCCTCAGTACCGGACAGGTAACTGTGTGTGTGTGTGTGTGTGTGTGTGTGTGACCTTTAACTGAGGTGTGTGCAGGTCTCGCCTCTATTAATTGTCTTCTCTTGTGTTTCAGTGACTCGTCCTCACCCAATCACCAGGCAGACCCTGGTAGCCATGGAAACTCGGAGGTTAGTCTCCAATCTTCTCACCTGTATGAAATGGTGGATAAGGTACATAAAAAAATCTGTTCTCATGGGTGAATAAATGCATTGTTTTTGATGTTTTCAGAAAATCAATTTTTTTTCATCAAATTAAAAACTGTATTGTATGATTCCTCTGATGAACTGTATGTATTAATGTGAAAAATAAAGCTGAGACCCAGGTGTGGAAGTGTGTAACACTGTGTGCGCTTCTTGTCCTCAGCAGCAGCTGAGCCCCACTGCCTCCATACAGGACGCACAGAAGTGGCTGCTGAAAAATCGTTTCAGCTCCTACACACGGCTCTTCTCTCACTTCTCAGGTACACAGACGGTCACACACACTTGTATCTAGAGCCTGACAGATATATTGATTGACCAATATTATCAGCCTATCAAAGGCAGACCATTATCTGTGTATAAGCTGTCCAATATGTGCAGTTAAGAAAAAGTCTTTTGCACAATATATTATGCAGAAAATGTTGCTTAGCGTGATTTAGAAATGGTGTCGGCTATTTTTTTTATTATTTTATTTTTCAATAGTCAGCAATTGACAGACACTGAACAGTAATGATGTTTATTTAGCTTTTTATTTTATTCCTATCTATAATTTATTTTCTCAGTTATCATTTATAGAACTGGCTGACAATGTAATACATTGTTTGCATAATAATGTCTGACAATGTGAAATATTATTTAACAAAGTTTTATGTTTGAGAAAGTTGCTCTCTGGGTACATTTGCAGAGTGTTGAAAAATCGGTGCAAAATCCACAGAAAAAAGGTCTATTTTCATTCCACCATATCAGTTATCGATTAATTTTCCCCTCTCAAATCAATATCTCATCTGCCTCAAACTCCCATATTGGTCTGGCTCCACCTTTTTTTTCACACTAAAGTCTGTAAAGTTGTAAGAGCTGCAGTAGGAGTGACCGGACCTCTAACTTGTTGCTTAGGTTCTGATTTGTTGAAGCTAACCCGGGACGACCTGGTCCAGATTTGTGGTCCAGCAGATGGGATCAGACTCTTCAATGCACTTAAATCCAGGTGTGTTATAAAGTGAGGTTTTGTGTGGTTGTTTATATGAGCGATATGAAGGTGCCAGTATGTTCCAATGCATAAATTATCATGTTGTTTTTAGGTCAGTGCGTCCCAGGTTGACAGTGTACGTCTGTCAGGAGTCCCCTCGGGAGAGCCCCCTGCTGGAGAGACACGCCACCAATGAAAATGGAGAACACAGCATTTCCTCTAGTTTACACGGTAAACAAGCTCCGTGTTTGACAGCCCTGATATCAGTCCACGGAGTCGTGCAGTGTGTGTGAATATTAACATGGTTTCTGTGTTCTTGTGTGTGTGTTTGTGTGTGTAGTGTATCATGCTCTGTACCTAGAGGAGCTCACAGCTGCAGAACTGATCCGCAAGATGGCGTGTGTGTGCAGCCTTCCACTGGGAACGATCAACCAGGTGTACAGACAGGGTCCTACAGGCATACACATCCTGCTCAGTGACCAGGTACACACTGTCCTTCTCTATTAGCACTTTATTATTTGGAGTACCACACTCTGTGTTGGAGGGCTCTTTATTAAGAGGGATGTTATAATTAAAACCTGTGGGGTACACTCAAAGCCCTCCGCTACAAGCAGGAAAAACCATCATCATGGTCACTTACAGACACTTTGAATACTCGGCTTGTGAGATGCATTTCGTGTTGCTGTTATAAAAGCATTACACCTGCAAAACGGCGAGCATGTGTGCCTAATGCATGGTACTTTTTCTGTAATTAAAATTTTTATTGCCAGTAGGAAATTACACAGGCATCACCCACATTGTTCATACCCACATATATATATTACATACATACATGCATACATGCATACATGTATACATACATGTATACATATATATATATGTATACATGTATACATATATATATGTATACATGTATACATATATATATATATGTATACATGTATACATATATACATATATATATATGTGTGTGTGTGTGTATATATACACACACACACACACACTGGGGAAAAAAAAGATAAATTAATAGATGGTACTTTAAAAATATATGTCATGCATATATTACAATATGAAGGGTTAAAGATGAGGGATGAGAGCAATTTTTTAACTTTAAACGTTGATAACCTCACTAGATGGCACAAGAAGTACTGGTTACTTTAACATACTAATAAAATTACATTTTTATTTAATTATATATTATTTTTATTCTGTACATATTTAAATTATATATTAACATGGTTTGCACTGAAATTTCTCTTCTTTCTTTTCATGAAATATTCCCATTTTAATAAACAAGCATCCATTAGCTATGAATGTTAACAATCCGTTACTTCCCCAAAAAGCACATTTCCTTAATACTGTTTTCAAAATTTTTTATTGTTGAGTTTTATTTAGTGAGTTGTTCTCATGTTTTGTCGGATAAAGTGCAATATTTAAAGTGCCACACATTTCAGTGGCATATAAAATACAATTTGAAAATTGAAAAATAAAATATTTCAATTGGCTCTTTATAATATATAATAATTTTTTGGACAATGTTTAACCTTATAGATTAACACCTCTAATTAAGACCTTTACCCTTTTCATTTTAACTTCACTTGTGGATGTTGTCAAGCCCTCCCACGAATGACGGGAGCAGAAGTTAGACTTGTTCCGCACAGAGGAAAAAATAAAACGTGCGTCACTGTTTTGCGTGCTGTCAGACCAGGAACAACAACTCCACTGTCATTTATTTGCATATAATTTACATTCTCATGCTGTACTGCATCGCTTCTTCTTGGCTCTGCACTATCATCAGTAACAGAAAACCATTTTTTCTACATGTTTGAACAGCCACTGTCTATTTGTGTCTCCTCTAGATGGTTTACAACTTGCCTGACGAGAGCTGTTTTTTGATCAGCACTGTCAAAGGTGAGCTCATAATGCATCAGTAGCCTTTATTCACTTGCATTGTAATTTGGCCCGTAACAAGGCTCAGCAGATCCCTTATTTGACAAGGCTTTAATGTTCTTCTTTCACGACAACTGTCTTCCTCTCCAGACGAACTGGGCGAAGGACTCCATCTAATCCTGAAGTAGTGAGGAGGACAGATGGCATCACTAATACTCCACCCTCTGTTTTGGAGCAGAAGCCTCCCTCTGTCCCTCTCCGCCTGCCTCTACTCTTCCCTCAGACTTCCTCCCACTCTCTCTAAACGATCGCTCAACGGAAAGCAGTCCGACTGCGCTAAAGCCATGTAAATGTTAGAATCTGACATGGGTGTGTCCACTGTTTCATATTGAAAACACTATAAACGGAGCAGATTAGTTTAAAGAGGAGAGACTGGGGGGGATATGGGGCTAGGGGAAAGATAATGATGTATGTATTTTGATTTTATTATTTTATTTTGTTGTCTTTTATATGGTTTCTGCGGGATATAAGGGGGGTGGGCTCCAGGAGAGAGGGGAGAGTGACGTTCTGGCCGGCAGGAGAAGGAAAGAAAGCAGAGTTTCCTTATTGCTCGTTGCCCTTCTTACACAACGCGCACAACCAGCACTAGGCCAGTATTTGATAACCTGTACTGCTGAACAGCATGCGATCTCAACATACTAACCTGCTTTAACGAGAATCCCAAAATTTACTCTGCTTGTTTAACATTCTTGACAGGGTTGTCTTAATAAATAATCCATTTATTGATCAGCCGAGCTTGGTAACCCCTAAAATATCCAGGCTAAATTTGTGGAAGTGGCGTCATTTGTGGATGTTGACATCAACATTAAATTTTTTTTTTTGGACTGATTTCATTAACCCTTGTCACACAGAGTCATCCTTTGTGATTTCCAGCCATATCTCTCTGTCTGTCGACATGACGTCACACTCGGCTCAACTCTCTTTATGCACGTCCTGTTTGGCCTGCGCTTTTACTGTTTTTAGTTGATGCTTTATTTATGGATCAGCTGTTTCTATTGCTGTCATTGAATTTACTTGTTTCTGGTGCCATATTGGCTTTTTAGCTCGATCTTTCTCTCACTTTCACAAACACAGTGCACATGCACCTCGTCTTTGACTCCTCTGCTTTCTGTGCTGACTTTGAAACACTGGTTTAGAGGAGTGCGGTTTAAGCCGTCTGGGATTTTGGCCATAAATATGCAGAAAAAAGAGGAAGAAACTTCTGTAGAAGACTGACATGAAGAGCATTAACGCCTATCCAAAAACCTTCTATATAATGGACCAAACGGGTTTCAGATTGATAGACATTTCTGTGGAAAAGCCTCATTGGCTCTGTACATCTCGGTCATTAGAAGCATTCATAGAATTGATCCGATGGCGAATTAAACCCTCATCTAGTGGAGATGCTTGTGCGTTGCATGTACATAGTAATAAACCCTCCATTCCAGGCTCTGCTCTGCAAGAAACAACCATCACACAGCAGGCTGGTAGAAAAGTATCACAGTGTTAGCCTGGTTTTATTAGTCTTATCCTGTAGACTAGAAAATCATGGCAGCTCCACATTAATCATCAAAATCTTGTGTTTTTAATGTAGCCGAACACAGGAAGTACAGGTCATGTACAGCGCCCTTTAAAAAAGTGACAGGAAGTCTCACACAGGTCCTCGGAGTCGCCGTTGCTTTAGTTGACCCCCTTTAATTTTGGTACACGATGTCTGGCAGTGATGCGCGTGCATACAGTGTCAGAATGTGTGTGAGTGTGCATGTGTATCATTTTTCGTTCTTGCAAAGAAAATTATGTCAGTAGTTGTCATAAACCTTTTCCTGTTGGTATGATGAAACTGTGTTTAGCTTGCTGTTTAGTAAAGAGCATGTGGAAGATGGGGAAAGGAGGGAGGGAGGGATAATTTGGTTCTTGTTGAGTGTAACACCTCCTTGTTTTTCCATATGTTAGAGACCAAGTCTGCACTGAGAAATCACAAAACTCAAGCTCGATGTGTAGTCAGTAGTCCTACAGCCACACCCTTTTCTTACCCGCCTATAAGAAGGAGAACAAAAAAAAAAAAAAAGAATGTCAAGACTAAAAAGCGTCCGTATTTTTGTCTCACCGTGCGCCAGAGCCGGGACTGTAGCTCTTGTGGTGTTTACAAGGACACAAGTACCACAGCACAGTAAACTGTGTCAGTAACAGAGCGGATGTGATACCAAGTCAGGCAAACTCTGGTGAGCAGTTTCGGTCCCCTGAAGGCCTGACCAGTCGTCTGTCTGTCTGCGTGACTGAGTGTGTGTGAGAGTGTGAGCAGGAGAGGTGACCACTGTTCATGTACAGCCTAATGTCAATGATGATGCTTCTCATGTGCACAGTATCGTATGCTGGAGATGTACACAACCACATGTGCTGGGAATAAATGATTTCATAACTTTCTCTGGTGTCCTGCTGGTTTATATTTCCTTACTTTAAACTGGACAGAAAGGGCATCAGTGCCATAGAGAAGAACATCCTCCTGAGATGTAGAAAAAATGATTTAAGGTAACAAGAAACATTTACAAGTTCAGCTCTGTTATTTCATATTTCGAAGAGCTTAATTAGAAGATGACAAGGCATATCCTAACCCTTGGTTTATATCAACATGCCTATATATGATCCATAATATTACTGATAAATGCATGCGTAAGATATATTGTGTGTGTGTGTATATATAGATATAATAAATGTTAATTTTATTACTATTATTGTTTACTGTACCAGTATGGGGAATACTTATTTAAATTTGTTAGCTTTGGCAACATTTCTATCAAAACTAATGCAAATAAATCCATTTGAATTTGACGGATGGATAGATAGACTTGATCCCACATTGGGATGTTGTTGTCAAAGCAGCAGGTTATCCAAGCATTGCAGGACAGTAAATATATATTTCAACACTAGAAGAAAGAAATGTATATCAATAGAAAATAAATCAAACTAGGACTGCAAGCAGTACTGAACGGGCCCTCGCAGTACACGCGTGTCGGGGCATGCTGCCGTCGGGGTGTGTGCGTTACAGGGGCCAGTCTATACCACCCCTATGAATTTCATTGCCTTAAGTGTTATAGTGTGGCCACGGTACCAAATATGAAATTAAACTGCCATCACAGTGCCACCTAGGGGCCGATCAATAAAACCTTAAAGGGTTATCCTCAGGAGGGCATTGACAATAATTGTACCAAGTTTTGTATAATAATGCACAAACTATCCCTTTAATCCTCATACAGTGTCTGAAGGAGGACTCTTAACTGATATGTATAAGTTAGAAGAGGCAGGTAGCAATGGTGGAAAGTAACTATGTACATTTACTCAAGTACTGGACTTAAAGTACAATTTTGAGGTACTTTTATGTAGGTACTTTATACTTCTACTCCACTACATTTTGAGGGATATATTGTACTTTTTACTCCTCTACATTTAGTTGACAGCTTAAGTTACTTTTCAGGTCAAGATTTAAATTTTTTTTCTTTTATTATTTATTTATTAATTTTTTAAATTTTTTTAATTCTTTTAATTTTTTTTTTCCTGCGCTTCTGCGCATGCGCTGCTTTTCAACGCTTCTGCGCATGTGCGGCCTTTTAGCGCATGCGCAGAAGCGCCATAGGGCTGCACATGCGCAGAAGCGCCACAGGGCCGCACATGCGCAGAAGAGCCACGGGGCCGCACATGCGCAGAAGCGCCACGGAGCCGCACATGCACAGAAGCGCCACGGAGCCGCACATGCGCAGAAGCGCCACGGGGCCGCACATGCGCAGAAGCGCCACAGAGCCGCACATGCGCAGAAGCGCCACGGGGCCGCACATGCGCAGAAGCGCCACAGGGCCGCACATGCGCAGAAGAGCCACGGGGCCGCACATGCGCAGAAGAGCCACGGGGCCGCACATGCGCAGAAGCGCCACAGGGCCGCACATGCGCAGAAGCGCCACGGGGCCGCACATGCGCAGAAGAGCCAAGGGGGCCGCACATGCGCAGAAGAGCCACGGGGCCGCACATGCGCAGAAGCGCCACGGGGCCGCACATGCGCAGAAGCGCCACGGAGCCGCACATGCGCAGAAGCGCCACAGGGCCGCACATGCGCAGAAGCGCCACAAAGCCGCACATGCGCAGAAGAGCCACGGAGCCGCACATGCGCAGAAGCGCCACGGGGCCGCACATGCGCAGAAGCGTTGAAAACTCGCGCATGCGCAGAAGCACAGGAAAAAATAATACAAAAAATAATACAAAAAATAATAATAATTAATTAATTAATTAATTAATTAATTAATTAATTAATTAAAAAAAATTAATAAAAATTAATAAATTATAAATAAATACTAAAAATAAATAAATAAAAAAATAAAAAAAAATTTAAATCTTGACCTGTAAAGTAACTTAAGCTGTCAACTAAATGTAGAGGAGTAAAAAGTACAATGTATGCCTCAAAATGTAGTGGAGTAGAAGTAAAAAGCTACATAAAATGTACATAAAAGTACCTCAAAATTGTACTTTAAGTCCAGTACTTGAGTAAATGTACATAGTTACTCTCCACCATTGCTACCTGCCTCTTCTAACTTATACATATCAGTTAAGAGTCCTCCTTCAGACACTGTATGAGGATTAAAGGGATAGTTTGTGCATTAGTATACAAAACTTGGTACAATTATTGTCAATGCCCTCCTGAGGATAACCCTTTAAGGTTTTATTGATCGGCCCCTAGGTGGCACTGGGGTGGCAGTCTAATTTCATATTTGGCACTCTGCCCAGACCATAAGACTTAAGGCAATGAAATTGATTATCATTATCATGTTTTTTTTATCTCTTTATCTATGATATTTACTTTATTTGTACCCAGAGGTAGATTTTGTTTGCAGTATAGAGTCCTCATACACACACACAAAAGATATGACAAGGATGACAATAGATTATAAAATATTTCCCCAGGTGTGACTTATATTTAAAGTTTCATGAGTTTTTGGGTATGTTCAGGCAGTGAAAAATGCGATCATTTGGGAAGAAAAAAAAAAATCATTCGAAATACAATAGGGACCTCGCAGGTCGTTGCCTGCTCGGGCCCTAATAAAACGACCTAAATACAGAACACAAGAAAACCCCTAGCAAACTCCATATATCTATATCTCTAGATATATAGTATTAATATGACTTTACCCCCGAAACATTTTCTCTTAATATAAACATTGGATAACATGCTATATATCAGTGTTGCTGAAGTTACATTTGAAAGCTACCAATTAATTCACACCAGAAATACAGCAAAGCTACCGTCGTGTGAACTAAAGCTACTTAGAAAAAAAATAGTACTTTATGATTTCTAGTTTTAGTATGTAATGCAGCTGCCCTTACAAAGAATGTGCTGCAGACTGTAAACACCTGAGAACACCACTTCATCATAACATGGCTCCTTGACCCTGTAGCTCTTATAATACATGCTGTGCAGAGGATTGTGGGTAAGAATAGCCTGAAAAGTATGCTGGCTTGCATTCTGCAAAATGTGACCTTATGTCATGGGACACCCTGGTATTTTTGACATGGTGCATTTGACAAAATATGTATTGGGACATATTAAATATTTTTCTGTCATACTGAATAATATAGGAATATGGCTACTCACTCAAGAGGGTTCAAATACTGTAGAGAAGAAAATGGTCACATTTAAATAAATATATTTTATCCTTTATGGCCCAAATTGTTTGTAGTTTCAATATTTAACTTCACGCAAGAAATTATAATGAATAAATTATATTTAACTATTTGAATCACTATGTCAATATGATGTTGAACTACCAGCAAGCTACTGCAAAATGACACTAAAATATTATTTTAAATGTAATTCATTCCTCCCCAACACTGCTATTTATATGAGACGTGTTCACAAAAAATGTAGAAGGGGAAATGTAATATATTTGCCGAAATCCTCCTTATCTTTTAAAAGCCCATGTCTTTCAAACTGCATATCCTTTTTGTAAGGCAGGCTTTCTGTTATAATATGTTGTCTACAAGCCGAGACAACCCTGATAATATCTGGATTACTTTCTCAGACTTGCAGAGCTCCTTCAAAGCCACAGAGGATATTATACAACTGTTTTTACTAGCTGAGTAGTATTCTAAGGAACCTGAGTGCCTCTGTAATGATCTTTTTTATTTTTATTTAAACAGACACAACAGACTTGTTAATACACCTTTCTGGGCAGTCCTGTATCTGAATTATGTATTTTTTGTCTTAATGGCACATAAAAGTACTCATTGGCTGTGCAGGAAAAACATATTTGGAATTGCCTCAGGCACAATCAACAATAATTAATGTCTGTTGTGGTATTGCATGATATCAAAGGTGACAGTGGCCTTTTGTTACAGGGCAATTAGATGACAGTGCAGTGACTCATATAGTTTGTTGAGCAGATTGAGAGCACAAAACACCTGCCAAAAGTATCTCCCAAAGCAGATGTTTAGGACCCAGAATCATGCTAATTTTCTCTCCAGCAATTGTGTCAGAGGCTGACTCACATCTGGGACGAAGAGCGAATACAGATGTTGCAATTATCAGACAACAGAAAAATAGCAATTTATCTGCATCCTGGTGGACCAAAACAGCTGGTAGTTCACCCTTGATTGTCTCAAAGGGTGTGTTATTGATTGCATGAGCTATTTTACAGGTCACACAATTGCTTCTGCATGATAGCCTTTTTAATTTTCCATCTGGTTTAACAGTCATAACTACATTTATTGTACATATGTTGTGCTTATACGGTGCATACTGCTTGATCATCATGGGGCAAGTGGGCAATTGTGCTGGAACTACATATCCCCTACTGGGCCCCCAAAGCCCAAGGTTTACTATGTAGCAGCTGGTTTGTGGTAAATGGATTAATTAACAGGGGGAAAAAAAATTTAACACAGTTTGAGAATAAAGGAATATGGCTTTTGTTTTGGGATAAATGAGCAAACAACAAATTATATGTATACAGTGCCTATCAGAAGATTTTAACCCACATGGCAATTTTCATGTTTTATTTTCTCACAAAATTGAATCAAAACAGATTTAATGTTCCTTTTTTGACACAAATCACAAGTACAATTGAATTGTTTCAAATATGTAATATGTATATTATATATTTTGTCTTGAATACTAAACTTTCTCATTTAATGGAGGTTTAATGGCATGGTTTTCTTGATAACAACCAAAATCATTATTAAGAAAACCATTGAAAATGACTAGGTATCAGCTCTTCTCTTATGAGCTATTTTTGTTGTTATCATTATATTTGTCATAGCGAATGTATCTTTAGTTGTACCAGGCATTAAAATGAACAGTAAATTGAAGAAAACAAGGGTGATCTAAAAAAATTTTTCCATGATTGTGTGTGCCATATTGCTAAATTATTGGTGTTTCATCAAATACCCTCACAGTAAACCAGGGGCCATGTAATATTATGGTAAAGGAATACAATACACATTGCACAAAGATGAAGAGAAACAGGAGATTTATGGGGCTCCATCAGCTCATATTTGCCCTTGAGCCGCTTAGTAGGTTAATACGGCCATGGTGTCCAGTCAAGGCCGGATTAACCATATGGGCAACTGGGCAATTGCCGAGGGGCCTACGACATCTAAAGGGCCCAGGGCAGTGTGGGCACAAGCAAAATATCTGGTTATCTCTCGCTTATATGTTAAACTGTCCATCGGAGCCGTTGCTCAAAAATGAATTTTGAGGTGACAGGGGGATTTCTGTTTAAAATGAGCTGAGGACCAAAATGCTACTAGATTCTAGATTCTTGATCATTGTTTGTGTCTTGTCTTCCTCTGTGATGGCTCTATCAATTCAATACATTTGTGCTGAGAATAGGTGTTGTTAAATAAATATTGGATGCTTGAAAGTGGATGCTTACTTATTTTTTTGTGAAAATTGAGGACACTTCCTTCCCTATCTTTTTCTATTGTTTTGTACGGTGTCCTTGAGTGCCAAGAAAGGTGCCTTCCAAATAAAATGCATTATTAATATTGTTGTTGTTGTTGTTGTTGTTATCATCATCATCATCATCATCATTATTATTATCTATCGATGTTGCCAGATTGTATTGATGCTGATGTGTTTTGTTTTCATAACATCATATGTGAGTGAGTGGCCTTGACATAGTGGTGCATTTGTAGTTCTATGAGCGTTTGTACATGAAAATGCTCTTGACATTAGTTATTGATGTATTGAGTATATTAACTGTATATAACTGTAATTTATTCCGTATTTTGCCAGATTATGGTGATTCTGGGGTCGTGATGATGGGGCCCTTCAATATTGTTGTCTAGGGTAGGGCAAAGTGTTAATCTGTCCCTGTGTCTGTGAGAGGATGAAGCTATTTTTTTCTGCTTCTGGTCAGTTTCTCGTTAAACCGATACTGATTCTGCGCGGTGCGCCTCTCCGCTTCCCATGACGTAATTTGACGTTCTCTGTCAGAATCCAGGAAGTGGTCTCTGGCTGTTGTTTGTGTTCGTTGGTCGCTAATCGTCTCTGTTTTTTCTGCTTTAATATATCGCTTTCACGGGCCGAAATGGCGACGTTTATTTCAGTCCCGTTGAAAAAGTCCTCTGAGGTGGATCTGGTGAAACCGTTGTCGAAATTTGTTACAGCCACATATCCAGCAGGCGAGGAGCAGGCGGAGTATATCCGCGCCGTGGAGGAGTTGAACAAGCTCCGCAGGAGCGCGTTAGGAAGGCCGCTGGACAAACACGAGAGCTCCCTGGAGATCCTGCTCAGGTAGAAAGTCCTTCTCTCATAGCACACCTGAACTAGCTTCCATGTCATTTACGACCAGAGCAACCTTCTCACCTGTCGCGGTGAGTTAGCCCAGTCATTGCCGCGCCCAGATGTGTTAGCTTTCAGCTGCTAACCTGGGAGCTAACGCTAAGCTAATATGCTAGGAGACGTTTCTCACCATAATAACTGACTCATTCGACATTCATGCCAAGTTTCCTCAAGAAGCTCACACAGACACGGCTTGGTTACCCCTGTGACTGAACTGTCAGATACGTACAAAAGGAAATTAGCCACGTTAGCCGAGATAGTAATGTTTAGCTTTGGCTTATTCGTCGAAGTGACTCCAGGTAAACTCTTACATGTTTGCTTTAGCATTAGAATTAGCCTCAATGTTCAACTTTACTGTCCCCAAAGTGACACGCAGATCAGCCTGATATTGTTGTAATGACATATACAGAGTGTTAGAAAGAATCTGTTATTCTGTCTCTGTGCATGGGGATCACTATGTGATTGACTAGGTCACTATCTATGCATGCGTAATTCACTTTATTTTATCTGCCTAAACTTTCTGTGTCGACACAGAAAGTTTAGGCAGATAAAATTAATGTATCTAGAGTAATCATAGTTTTAAAACAATATTAGTACATGATCATTGTATCAAAAGCATTTTACATGATTAATCTATAAATGCATAGAGGACACACACACACAGTTAGTGAATTACGCATGCATAGATAGTGACCTAGTCAATCAGATAGTGATCCCCATGCACAGAGACAGAAAACGGAGACAGAATAACAGATTATTTCTAACAAGAGGTCAACAATAACGTATGCATATACCCAGAAGACCAGCAGCCCAGGAGCACCTTTTAGGGATATGAGTAATGTATCTACAAAGCTTCAGTGAGAAAGTCAGCCCTCCTGTCAGATGTCAGTCACACTCACATGGGTACAGGCCTTCAGTCTACTGGGAGCCACATGATCAGACATCCATGGTGGCTGGGAAAGAGAACCACAGCTTTTCATATCAGCAATAGATCAATATGATAAGCATAACAGCTGTGTGAGACTAAGAGGCAAGAAAATGCACCCAGATTAAGATCTAGCAGAGAGCTACAGAGTAGGACTGTATATACTCTTCCAGTAGATTTTACGTTTTAAATAGCTGCCCAGACTATCTACATAGGACATATATACCGGTGTAAAGGGCAAAACAGTATCAAAGTGCCAACAACTTTGCATAAAGGAACTGTGACCAAAATAGGATTTATATTTGTTAAATAAAGTTCCTCTGCGTCCCATGCTTCATTTACTCTGTATGGCTGCTGTTGACTTATCATAAATTAATGACTGAGCACTAATGTAAAAAGCTGCATTGGTTTTGACTGAGCTAGCCTGCTTCTTATCCTTCATGTCATGTATGAAAACGTTGTGTGAGTTGATAATAACCAACATCTGATAGATGCAGACTTTGACCCTCTCTCATTTCAGTCTTTCTTCTCTATGACTCATGAGTTATTTAATGTACAGGGTTTGCCAGAATTACGTCAGTCAGGTATGCACTTGTATCATGCCGGTCTTCCCTTTTTTTTCTCCACTATGAGCTGTTTCTAGCCGCAGTGCAAAGTGGAAGTGTCAGCTGAGTGCCAAGAAATAAAACCCATGCCAACTTACAGAATCATCCACTTAGCTTAAAAATAATGGGTTGTTTTCATTTATGCAACTTTGTAAGGCTTTTCTCAGCCACACTTACTACGCCATGAATTAGCGGTTGATGTGTCATGTTGTCTGTTGACCAGCTTCAGTTTCACTCAGTTAATCCAATACACCGTATCAGTGTTGGCCGCATTTTGAAGCGTCTTTGCAGCCTGAACTTATGTAACCCTTGCATAGAAATTTACCCCAATACAGATTTTGAATTTGAAAAAAGAGAGAAATGGTGTCAAATCGATCAATATAAATTTAGGTGTCAACATTTGTATTTGGATAATTGCATCCCTGGTATATTTCAAAAGTTTAAGGGACAGTGTTTGAGAGTAATATTGACAACAGATCTGTTCTGCCTGAAAAGGAAATGATTGATTGACTGACCTACCTCTCTTAATTCGAACATGTTAAAAACAAACAAAAATATTCATAGTAATAATAAAAAAACAAATATAACAAAATAAAATATAAAAACAAAACAAACAAGAATAACAATACCATTTCTGCAGAAATTTAGCAAAACCCCAATAAACAAAAATAATAAAGCCCAAAGAAATATTTCATGTTCGAAAAGGAGGAGGAAGAAGTCGAGACCACTTGTCAAGTCCTACCCTTTTTTTTTTCTTTTATCAATTACATTTTTTCCAGTGACATTCCATAACCATTAACCTTCCTACATGATCTGAAACATTTACTCATTGTTTTAATCTGCATATATAAACTCACATGTGTAGTGACTTTAAGTAAGTAGCTGTCTGGTCTTGGCTACAAGGTGGAAGCTAACACACATGTCTCATTGCTGACTGCTAGCACTGCCACTCCTTGGCTCTCTGCACATGTCGTCTGTAAGCCATGTGCCAGGTAGCCACAGCGACGGGCCCGATCCTTTTCAAAGCCGTGCTGACACAAAGCTATTGTGTCACCATGGTAACCATTGTTTTGTCCAGGCTGTTTCTTTTTCTCTTTAGTTAACCAGTAGGCCCACCTCATCTCAGCTTTCCTCTGTGCATGTGTGTGTCCTTGTGTATCTGAATAGGAAAGGATAACAAACTCTATATGTTTGTAGTTCTATCTATAAAGCCGTTTTTTGTTTTCTTTGTTTATGTACAAGTTTACCCTCCAGTCTGCCCGTCCAGGCACTGGAAAATCAGGGTGGATGAACTGGTAATAGGGAATTCCCCGAACCGGCCCCTCTGCATGTTGTCATTTCTAATAATAGGTTATTCAGATCACAGGCACAGATACTGACCAGATGAAAAGCTGAGGAACCGTCACTAACTGTCTATGTGTGTTCGTGTATGTGTTTGCCTGACCTAATATTTTTCCTGACTCATTGTCAAATGCCTGTGAAATAGCAGAGCTTCCTCAGAACTGAAGTTATGTCATACTCACCACCCGCTTTTAACTCTCTCAATCCCACAACACATGGCAAGTTTGAAAGGCATGTTTTCTTAAGAAAATGCCAAAAAAAACTATCTCTATAAAAGAGGAAATATCATTGGATTTTCAAATTTCTTTCAAATGGTCTTCTTAATTATGTGACAAAAGCTAACATCAGGAAAAATAACCAAATCTAAGCTTAAAATAGTGATATCTCATCAAAATTACTTTGTGTTTAATGTCGTATTCAACATTTCACCAAAAGTAAACTGTTTGCACTAACCAGATCCCGTAAAACAATAAATTGGGCGCTCCTCTGTGCAACTGGGAAGTCATAAATGACTCGTCTGAGTCCAACAGTCACTTAACGTGTGACAAATCCTGCAAAACTTCAACCAAACTGCAGGCCGTTTACACAGAGCTGAGAGGAGGGGACAAGAGAGGTTGTAAAATTGTAAAAAGTTCAATATTTATAGCATGTGACACTTCCCTTTTCCACCTGATATTAGTATGACTTGTGGCAAAAAACTGTAGAGATTCCCTTTTAAAAAAAATTAAAATGACTGAAAATGCATCATCAAAGAAATTCAACTTTTCTGACATTTTCATGATACATTATAACTTATGCTACACAAAAGACAATATTGAGTGCTCCATTTTTCTAGTCATTATTGAGCTATTTCTATAGAGGTGTAAGACTTGTATATTGCAATAAGTAACAAGGTCACAGTGAGTAAAATATGACAGGAGCAAAAGAATGCCCTAAAACTGCTTAGGGTTAACCCAGTTTCTTAATTATGATTTACTGTACTCCCTTATCCCTTATATGTTTTGTTTTTGTTCAAGTTAACTTTTCCTGAAGTTAATTACAGCAGTAATCTGTATTAAGTACTGTCACTCATTGAAAACAATGACATATGATCAATAGAAAATTATTAGAGCATTAATGTTTGGCTTTAGATGTATAAAGAAACAAGGTTTTAATCAAGCCATTTCTTTCTGTCTCCAGATACTATGACCAACTGTGTGCTGTTGAGCCCAAGTTCCCCTTCTGTGAAAACCAGGTAAGGGATTGAACAGAACACACGTGGCTTAGACCTAATTCCCTACCAGACAAACATGAACACAAACGTCTCTGTGTTTCCACAGCTCTGCCTAACCTTCACATGGAAAGATGCCTTTGATAAAGGATCTTTGTTCGGTGGCTCAGTCAAGCTCGGTAAGTGCAGCTTCACATGCATTTGTGTCCATGGAAAGATATCTGCATGTAAGTGTGTACGAACAGAGATGCAGTTAGTGGCATATTTAAAAGAGTTAAAGTCAATGAAGGACTTTGCCTCAGGGTGTATACTATATATCTGTCATACTATCTCTTTGTGTTTCTGTCTCTGAGAGAAAAAAAGCTTTCTCACACTGAACCGGTCCCTGCTTTTTTTTTGTATCCAGAAACAGGCCTGACAAGATGTCTTATAGGGACTATTGGAAAAATGCTCTCTAAAATATGTGTGACATGTGTGTGATATAAGAAAGACATGACACAGGTGCTAACAATACAATACAAGCAATACACAAATAAGTTTAAAAAAATTATAATGAGAGAGAAAAAGTCTTCCAGTTCTTAAGACTGCTCTTTCTTATGACCAGTCTTCACATTTATTCTGTTCACACTTGAATCTTTTGTCCTTTGTGTTGAATTGTGGGAGCTTATGACTGGGATTTTTTCCACTTGGTCTTGGTGAGAAAAAATGTAGAAAGAAGCAGTTCTTGGTTGAAGAAAATGCCAAACCCTCTGTTGTCAATTTCTAGCTCCGGGAGAGAAACTAAAATCAGTCTTTATGTCACAGATGCAGTGGAAACTAGCCAGTGTGCTATGAAAGTATAATATTGTGTAGTTTAAGTTTCCTTGAAAAGAACCAGAATTCCTTTTAATATTGAGATGAAGGGGACTACAAGATGACACTCTGACAAAGAATGTTTTACTTTTTCTTACTGTGTTTGTCTTTGTTCGCAGCTTTGGCTAGTTTGGGCTACGAGAAGACATGTGTGCTGTTCAACGCAGCAGCGTTGGCCAGTCAGATCGCCTCCGAGCAGAATCTGGACAATGACGAGGGACTGAAGGCTGCAGCCAGATACTATCAGGTGGACATACTGACACAGTTACTGTAAAAATTACTGTATGAATCACAACTGTTATATATGATTTGTCAGATCAATGCAGATTAACTTTTAGTTAGTTCACGTTTTTAATATTGTGTAAAAGTTGTTGTGTCAACATTATTTTGTGTTTTAGAGGGAAATGTAATGAAAATGTGCATTTATGATCAGTATGGTAACTATGCTTTAGACATTCAAATTAGTGTGCCCAACACAGCATCAAATATGTTATTATTTATGTTATTAATTAGAAAATCTATCAGCTTTAACTTTATGTAGATTGTCAGTAGAGGTGTGACTCGGCAGAGGCCCCATGATACGATATGAGTATTGTGATAATATATATTGCGATTTAACTGTTTTACTACATTTTCTGTCCACAAAATGAATTGCAATCAAGAATTGTTTTGTCAAATAAGGGAAAATTTTCAGTCTATTCATCTCACTTCAGTCTTTTTATTTCTCCACAACGAGAGTCACCCCACAGACCGACCAACAAACTGTTCAGTCAAACTGAACTTAACTGACTTGGACTTAGACTGCACTTAATTGATCCCTTTGGGATGATTTCCTCAAGGAAATTGTTCCAGTAGCATACAAATACAAATGCAATTAAGTGAACAATATACAGTAAACATAAAACAACACACTATTAAAGTAAACGAGTGAAAAAAGATCAGATAAATAAATGTAGAGAAATATATAGATTAATATAGAGGAATGTATTGCATTGTGTTTTGTACAGTGGATAAATGACCAAATAAGAAGAAGACTTAAATTAGCAGAACAGCAACTGCAGCATTTTCTCAAACTTTTCCTAAGCTTCACTCTCTATAGTTTCGATACAGCTGTGTTCGTAAAAATAACGTTGTGACACATGGTGCCAATAGATTCCTAAAATCTTTTAGTTTCATATGATACCAGCATCTCCGGTATATCCCTAAAAGTGAAGAAAACAAACTGGCAACAATACAGACGCGAAACATCGATACTTGTGGCCATGAATCGATACACTGTTGCGATGCAAAATATCTCGATACTATGCTGTATCGATTTTTTCCCCCACCTCTATGTCATATTTCCATTAAATTTTCATTCATGAGATAAATGCTCATCTAGGGCATGTTTCACTAAATATGCATCATGACATTGTCTCCTTTCTTGATCATTTTAAAATGTCTCACTGATCACAATTCACACCATGCTTGAGACTGAGGCATGAGCATGCCAGAGGTCGTACAGATGTGTCTGCTAATTGCGATAGACAGTCATTCACAGTCTTGGCAGCTGTGTCTCATCTGTTTGTCTGTCTCACTACCCAGCTGGCCAGCGGAGCGTTTGGCCACATCAAGGACACAGTGCTGTCGGCGCTGAACAGGGAGCCCACCATGGACATCTCCCCAGAGACCGTGGGCACCCTGAGCCAGATCATGCTGGCCCAGGCCCAAGAGGTCTTCTTCCTCAAAGCCACTTCAGGTACCAAAGAAAAGATGTCCCAATGGTCCAAACACACACATAGTCCTCATTCAGAGACTGTTGCTTCATAAACAGCTGGAGAGACTTTAAAGCCTTGGTAACGCTTTATAATAAGGTCCTTAATAACCATTAATTATCAAGTAATAAGGCATTGTTCTCGCTTTAGATCTGGTAGTTGCAAAAAGCATAGTTAACTTATAATAGATGAGCAATAAAGTATATTTTAATATCAGTAAGCAAACAAAATAAGATTAATAAAGGCATGGCAAAGACATAATGGGTGGGTCATGGGTGTTTGTAATGCCATTATTAACACTTATATAATAACACAATAATGTTAATAAGCATCTTGTAAGATCTTACAAGGGCCTTATTAATTGTTAATTAATGGTTATTACAAGGACCTTAATATAAAGTGTTACCAAAGCCTTTTGCAGGGCACAATCATTATGACTTGTTTCTGTTATGTTGATGCTCAGAAGTAGAGAAACATGATTATTTTTTGGGTCCCAAGTTTTAAAAGTGCATGGACCAATGCTTTGTCTTTTCCTCGGTAATAAATCTAAGTTTTTGGACACTGGTGTCACAAATCTGCCAGTCAAACAGATTTGTATGATTGCTTTGTTAGCCTTGCACATTTTTTGCCTTACAATTAATTCATAGCGATGGCAGTTTTGATTCTGCTTGTGCACTGTCCCAGTTCTGTCTGCAGAGTTGCTCATTAGAATATTTATGTTTTGAAGGTTACAGTGTAAAATGAGCTCCTATTTATAAAAAAAAAACCAGACCTGTATTTTCTGCTGAGTGGGAGAGTTTTTGTTGTGAATTAGTTTTGTATGCTTTGTAAAAGAGCAGTTTCATCAGAGCGATTTGTAGAAACACCGTTGTGAAATTAATGTATCACAACAGGCAGCAGCTGCAGACTGCTCTGAAATCTACTTTTTAGTAATCATGTAAACCATGGTTGTTTTATCAGCTCATGTGTGGCTTTCAATAGCATGAATTCCTTTTTACGAGATCCTCTCCACTCAAATATGTGTTTATGCCCCCTAAAATGGCCTGACTATATTGACCTATATCTGTACAAAGTTTGTGACGAGGCGTTTTCAATTCCTCTTCTGAAGGTGGAGATGTCTGTGCTCTTCCCTTAAATCTGAGGTTCAAACATTCACTGGGCAAGATAGATTTAGTATGTCAAAACTTCAGAAGCCAGAAAAGAAACATGAAACCTGAAAGGGGAATTGAAGTGTGTTTTGTTTGATATGTGCTCTTAAAAGCTGCTTGTTCACCCAATAGATAAGATGAAAGATGCTGTTATCGCAAAGCTGGCCAATCAGGCAGCAGATTTCTACGGCGACGCCTTCAAGCAGTGCCAGTACAAAGACAACCTTCCCAAGGTATGTGAAGCACTCGCACAGCTACACACCGACATCAACAGTGTGTCTTTAGTCTTCAGTACGGTGAAGATTCATACAGAGCTCGGACTCTGTATGGTTTAGTGTGTGTGTGTGTTGTTGATTGTGTGTATTTCTGGAAAATAAACTTGAAGTGTGGTGCTCGGGTTGTGGGACTGTCTAAAATGCAACTTCTCTCTGTTCTCATTGGTCCATTTCCATCCTGTTTTAACTCTGATGGGTTACTAAGCTGCAGTTTGACTTGTTTTCATTCTGATTGGTTTCTTACCATCTAATCATCGGCATCTGAAGTACTTACAATCTGTTTAACACTGTGACTAAAACACACACACAGAAACACACTACAGTACCCCTGGTGCACGGATAACTGAGCTTAGAAGCTGACAGCAACAGTTAGCGGTTAGTTTTAGCAAAAAGCTTTTTGTCCATCAGGAGTCGAGGCAGAGCAACCGGAGGGAAAAAAGTAAACTATTGTCTTCATAAAATACGGTCCAGTTTCACCAGTTTAGGGTTGTAGCGCGTCACTTCACACAGCAACTGTAATAATATTACCAAAATCCAATTTTTAACCCATTATATTACTTTGTTACAGCTAATCTTATATGATTTTACCATTTTATTTCTAAGCTTTTATAGATATTTTAAATGAAAAACAATCCATTCGTTTTTAATTCAAAGAATGAAAATAGACCTTCTGTTCACTATAAAAGTGCCACGTTGTGTTTAAGTGCAAATGTTTTTCAGGGGTTAGCCTGTGATGATCTTTCAATTATGATCATTGACCATTCCCAAGATATGTTCTACCTGTGTGCTCAGTTTACTTCTCAAAACAACAGGGAGACGGTCAAAATGAAAGAGTGAGTAATAAAAGAGTAAAATGATGCATCGATGTTTGGGCATACCGATGTGTCGTTACACCCCTATGCATTACAGTACTTTTTAACTGCTTAACGTAATATATTACTGTAAAAAGTTACCCTTGTATTACCATGAAAAATACACATAAACATTGCAGCTGCTCTGACCATCCTGCTGTGTTGACTTCAATGGGAATGTCCCTTTTTACTGCTTTTCTATTTCTATGTTTTGTACACGGGAAACAAGGCCAGGTAGATCTAAGAAAGAAAGAAAAATCATTGTCTATGTTCTGAAATCAAACCCACTCATACACCATCAATGTCACACTCACACATACACACACACACATACACATAAACATAAACACATGTGTGGCTATGGGACATTTGATGAAGGTGTACCAGCTTTTGCTGAAAGATTAAACACTCATGGCCTGTTCTGTTTTCTCTCTCGTTGTCTTCCTTTCTTTCTGCATCCCTCGTGGTGGTGGTGGTGGTGGTGTCGGCATTGATTGGGCGTGTGTGCGCGTGCTTGTGTTGTGTTTGCGCACCTCTGACTGCTTGTGCCTGTTTGTGATTGGCTTTCGTGATGTCATCTGTGACTTGACCTCGCTGGTGTGCGTCTGCCGTTTTGTATTTCGCCTTGCCGTTGTGCGTGTGCTTGTATATATTTGTTTGCGTGCCTGTGTGTTGCTCTGTGGTTGCCTCTCCCTGGTCAGTATTTTTATTTTCAGGAAGTGCTGCCGGTGCTGGCGGCCAAACACTGCATCATGCAAGCCAACGCTGAGTTGCACCAGAGTGTCCTGGCCAAGCAGAAGAAGCGCTTTGGAGAGGAGATCGCTCGCCTGCAGGTACACACAAACTGTAGATTCCTATCTCTGACGTCTTATGTAACCTGCAAAAACTGGACGTACATGCCTGAAAGTTCTACATCAAAAACTCTTCTTCTGTTCATCCCTTCAGCACGCAGCAGAGTTGGTGAAGACTGTGGCGTCTCGTTATGACGAATATGTGAGTGTCAAGGACCTGAGTGACAAGATCAGCCGCGCCCTCGCCGCAGCCAAGAAAGACAATGACTTTATCTACCACGACCGTGTGCCTGAGATCAAGGATCTGGAACATATCGGCAAGGCAGCGCTGGTCAAATCCACCGCAATCACACCTCCACTTAGCCAGAAATTCACAGGTGAGATATACAAAATCAATACAGTACATTTACTGTCAAAACAGTTTTATTGTTATTGTTATTGTTATCATCATTATTATTATTATTATCATTGTTATTGTTATCATTATTATTATACATTTTTAAATATTATTAAGTTAATTTAAAACTATTTAAGAAGTTATTTTTCCTGTATATTAACATTATTTAAAAAAATATATTAATCATTTTCTACTGATTTTATCATTGTGTTGTGTTCAGGTTGCTTTCTGAAGAATAAGTTGCTCTTATGTTTTCTTGTAATCGGTTTCTTTCTTAAAATCAGTAAAGATTCTTTCTCTTTAAGTGTTTGAGGTAAAATGCTGTGTCAAAGAGTCCCTGTCCTTTAAAAAAAAATTGTAGTTAATAACAGAAACTTTAAGGGAATAGTTTGACATTTTGAGAAATGCGTTTGTTTACTTACTTTTCAAAAGTTAGACGTCTCTGCTGGTTTCCTGGCAAACTGATAGTGAGAATTTAGAGATTGCTGATGTCCAAGAAAAGGTCAAGCACATAAACCACTGTAAAACGCAAACTCCAATTTGATGACATTAAATGTAAGACATCCGCAACCAATTCCATTTAAATCGCTGACCCTGTTTGTTTTAGCTTGATCCCATTCAAACTGTCAAAAACATGATCCCAAACTGATTGCATAGGGACCAGATGACTCCAAATGGGATCTTAACCACAACACTCTGTCTTGCTTGTTTTTTAATCAGTTGTTTATGTTGCTCCTATCTCTTTAGACTTGTTTGAGAAGATGGTCCCCATGGCGGTGCAGCAGTCTATGAGCATTTATAACCAGAGGAAGGCTGAGACTGTAAACAGACTGGTGGGGACGATGAGGGAGGCCACCAATCTCTGTAACGGGTACGTCGTCCTGTATGTTGCTCTGCTTGTGCACGTCACTGACTATGTGCTTGTGTCTCCATGTATGGATGGATTCATTAGAAATTCATAAGGTAATGGTATCCCAGGTACCATTAAAATGTCGATAGAAGTACTTGTGTTTTTAGTGAAGTGCCCTTAATAGCAGTCAAGTGCTTCAATCACTCTATTAGATGGTGGTAATAAGTGCTGAACAGTTTTCAGTATTTTGCCCAAAGTTGAAGGCTGCATGAGTTTGGGGACCATTAAAACTGACAGATTATTTGTCCATCAGGGTGTTGGCATCTCTCAACCTGCCAGCTGCTCTGGAGGACCTATCAGGAGACTCTATCCCACAATCCATTGCTGAGAAGGCCCGTGCCATCGTTCAGATGGGAGGACTGCAGAGCATCGAGCAGCTAATCAAAGACCTCCCTGAGCTTCTGACCCGCAACAGAGAGATCCTGGACGAGGTCAGACACACACTTAATTATATATAAGCTGCTGCACTTTGAAGATCCCATGACCAGTGAGCTAACCGTAACCACTAATTTCTTATTGGCCTCAGGCATAAGCCTAGAGGGGATGATGCACCCAGTCGTGTGTGGATCTGTCTGTTTCAACTTAATCTCACTAACTATAAGACCAATCAGCCCATATTTTTGATGCACATTCATGACCTTGTGCTCAAGAACCGCTTCTGGTAATCACAAAATACCAAACATTTAGGCTAAAAACAACCCATAACTAGTCTGTTGCAGTCCACAATTTGGCCTTTGTTGCGGCTTAAATACTGACACCAATCAAAATGTTTGCCCTTATTATTAACCGGAGCATCTGCTGATTAATTGCATATCTGATGTTATGATCCACTAAAGTTAAGCATGGTACAAGATGACTAAATGCCACTTGTTTTAAAAAAAACTTTTTTAATTGACGCCATCTTGACTGTAGGAGAGCAATCAGTGACAACTCAGTGAAATTCAACTCTTTTCTGTTGGGAGGGGAGAGGGAGACACGCCTGGCAGAGATCTGAACTCTGCTTAGTGCACTTTTCCTGTTTAAAAAGTAAAACAGGCACTTTTAGAATTACAGCCTTTGTAACAGCTTGTTTGTCATATGGCTTTGTTTTCTTGACAAAGAAGCATATGAATGTAATTCGGTTTAGTTGCTTTTCTACCACCACCACCAGGAGAACACATGAATGCTAAAAACTCATAATCGTCCCTAATGGCGGAAATCCCAGATCAGGATCATCACTGAAATCTAATCCACTGATCTTTGGGCCAAGGACTGTCTGTCCGCTGCCGTCAGCCAAGCATTTTTTGGTTGTTTTTTTTTGCTGACAAACAGATAAACAGACGGGAGTAAAAACCATTAAAACACAATCTGCTTCCAAGTTTGTTGGCAGAGTTGAAAAGTCCACACCCAAAATGTCCTAATATCCCCCCAAAGAGTAAATGGTTGCATATAAAGACAAAGAGCCGTAACTGAAAATGAAAAGACAGAAGAGTACACTGTTGCTGGCCAAAAAAGCAAACTTGGAAGGACTCTGGATATTATTATACATGAAAGTAATGCTAAAACAATTAATCAAACAGTTGAATGGAAGAAAAAAAACAGAACAGACACAGGAAATAGTCAACTATTTATATCACTGAATAATTGCTTATTTAGCTCCTTTATCAAGAAACATATGAAATAGTTTCTCCAGTGTGAGATTTGCTTCTGTTCTGTCTACTATCGCTGTAAATTAAATATTTTGAACTGTTGGTTGAGCAATTACATTGATACAGTATCCATAGCATCCATTGTCATGTTTTACTGAGAACAACTTAAAATGCTATTATGGTCAACACCGCCCCAACCTAGTTTGTGTTTTATGTTGTCTTCAGTCCCTGAAGATGTTGGACGACGAAGAGACGACAGACAACGAGCTGAGAACCAAGTTCAACCAGCGCTGGAACAGAACCCCTTCTGGAGACCTCTACAAGCCCCTCCGTGCAGGTACACACACAGTGGAAACATGTCTTTCCTATTTCCTTCATGGTTTATTAAATTTGTTTTTGTCTCCACGTCTTCCACTGTTGTCGATACTCCTCATCTATTCCTCGTTCCTTTCTCTGCTGACCTGCCCTCCCTTCTCTCCGCCAGAGGGAGCTAACTTCCGCAACATCTTGGACAAGGCTGTGCAGGCGGACCAGGTGGTGAGGGACCGCTACACTGCCCACTGTGACATGATCACCCTGCTGTGTAAACCAGAGAACGAGCTCAATGCTGCCATCCCCTCCGCCAACCCCACCAAGACGCTGCAGGGCAGCGAGGTCAGTCCCCTTGTACTGATGTCTTTATCTTTATTGTTATTTTTTTCTCAGAGTGTCACCTCATCCCCAGGTATTTTGTTTTCCACGTAAACACACAGTAGTCTCTCCTGCTGTACAGAAACACTCAGTGGACACTGTGTGCTTTATGGCCCTGTCCCTCCTCCCAACAGTAGCTCCATTTTTCATTTTGTTTGCTGACTTTGCTTTGTGTGTCACTGGGGAACCGAAATAACTAAGCAAGCAGAACTGGAAATGCACGAGAAAAAAGTGCATCAGCTCCACTGAATTCATGCTAAAGCGGTAAAACAGCAGTATATTGCAGTCAAGATAAGGGTTAGAGGTCATGGACTAATGTAGGATAGAACAGTCAAAGTGTCTCTCATGTCTACTCCACCTTTACTGCCCTCTTTGTTCACTCTTTCCGTCTTCTCCATCTTCATTCAGGTCGTGAACGTGCTGCGCTCCCAGCTCGCTCAGCTGGACGAGATGAAGAAGGAAAGAGAGACGCTGGAGGGAGAGATCAAGGCCGTGACCTTTGACATGTCTACCACCTTCCTGACAGCGCTCGCCCACGACGGGGCCATCAGCGAGGAGCAGCTGTCCCTCTCCCAGCTCGACCAGTTGTATGGCAGCTACAACCAGAGGGTACAGGCCACGCTCCGCACGCAGGAAGACCTGCTGGGACAAGTTCAGGTACACAAACACGCCTCTCCTCCGTCCTCCTGCCTGTGGCACAGAAATCGAATTTCAGCCATCTCAAAGCATATCTTGCTTGCTGAAGGAGCTATGAGCGAAGATGCACAGGTTTATCCTCCGCAGAAGTCTGTTTGGCATCAGTGACCTTTGAGATGAGGCGTGTTAATGGATAGATGATGAGGCTGTTCAACATATATTTTATTGACACTTTAAAATGACTCTAAAGCACAGATGTCACATCTCAGGTCGGAGAGTCTAAGATTAAAGTGGAGGATGTGAAGAAATAAACTGAAAAATGAGAAAAGGGGACAGTTTGGAAAGATTGTTGTTATTTTAGAAGCAAAATATTGATGGAGCAATAAGGTGGCTGTGAAAGAAGTTAAAGAGACCATTTCTTAATCAGGTCATGTATCAGCATTTGAGCTTATAATGACATTCAACCTTCTTTAGAAGTAGAGCAAACAAAAAGTAAGTTATGTACTGGAATCAACAAAGCGTTACCGATATCAAACAAAAAACACATGCGAGCAGATCACACAGGTGCAGATAAAGTCCAAACATTGAGCTAATGTGTGTGAAGATATAATTTATAGTTTGCTGCGCATAAATATACTGTTTTCTAAGAAGTGTCAGCAGTTAATCTCTTCGATCTGTGATCCAACTTTTCAACCTGTGATCTCCTTCCAGACGTCCCACCAAGAGTTCAGCAGCCTGAAACAGTCCAACACAGAGGCCAACCAGAGGGAGGAGGTCCTGAAGAAGCTGGCTTCAGCCCATGACAGCTACGTTGAGATCAGCAACAACCTGCGCGAAGGCACCAAGGTACTCACTCAGCACAACACACCGGCACACCAAGATGCACTGTACTGCAGTAATGCATATCTTGTCGGAAACTTTCTTCTTTTATTTGTGTTGTTGTTGTTTTTTTTTCTGAGTCAAGGTGGTTTGCAAGCCAGGTTGATTTATTTTTGTCCCCTTTTCTGTTCTCCCTCCTCAGTTCTACAACGACCTGACAGAAATCCTGCTTAAGTTCCAGAACAAATGCAGCGACATCGTTTTCGCTCGCAAGACAGAGCGGGATGAACTACTTAAGTATGTACTTTTCTGGTTTTTGTCTATTTGATTGTTTTTTATAACATGTAAGCTGGCAAGGGAGTAAAGGAAGGCCTGTCAGCAGTTTTATACATGTGTTTTTTTTCTAGCTTGTAGGCTGATTTAGGTTTTAACTGTGTAGTCCAATTGCAGTACGAGCTTCAAGATGTCTTACAGTATAACAGATAAGCGGATTGTCTCTGTTATCCCAATTAAGATGTACTAAAACTTGCTGCATGCTGCGAGCATCTTGTGTCAAAAGTATATCTGCTAGCTCCCTGTATGCTAGAAAGACACATAAATGCATGAAGATAAATGCAGAAATATGAAGGAAACATTGCAGTGCAGACGCTGTTTGTGATGCTTGAATTGTTGTTTCAGGGACCTGCAGCAGAGCATCGCCCGAGAGCCCAGCGCTCCAAACTTCAACGTTCCTGCATATCAGAGCACCCCAGCTGCCCCGGCTGCTGGCAACCCAACCCCTGCACCCAGGACCGTCTTTGTAAGCAGCCGCTCAAAAGCCAAACGTGCAAAAATGTTGCAGCAGACAAGGGCTGATGGTTGGATATCGATCTGTATGTCTTCTTCTCTCCACCTGCTAGGCCCAGCAGCCTCAACAAGCCCCACAGCAGCCCCAGGCGAAGCCCATGCCCCCTGCCAGGCCTCCTCCACCCAGCTTCAACCCTCAGGCAGCTTCAGCAGCTCCCACCAATGCACCACCCACTGGCCCTCCCAACACCAACCCACCACCTGTGGCTCCACCATCCCAGGCCCAGGGGCCACCTTACCCCAACTATCAAGGCTATCCAGGGTGAGTTTCCCATCACAACATACTGTAGTACTGAACTTAATGTAGAAGTATATTGATGTCTGGATAGAGTGAACATGATTTCATCCTCCTCCTATAATGTTGATAGTAGTCTTTTAGATTTAAATCAGTTGACCCCTTAACCCATTTAAGCCAGGAAAGCATTACCGCATTTCTACCATTAAAACTGGGAGCGCTGTTGTGTTATTCTACCATTAAAGCCGGGAAAGCGGATACGTCGTTTTGTAGTATTTGTAGGTTTCGGTCTCTTGGCCAAGGAAATGTATCAGAATACATGCGGGAGTGTCGCAATGCAACATGGGACTTTTCCAGAACTTTGAAATCATGGAAGACGGGATTTATGAATGAGGAATATGTTTTTAGACTTTCACCGAAGAACAGACAGATTTGTGGCCCTCTGGAGATAATAACAATAATAATACTGATTGATTGTGATGATGAAGTTATTCTTAAAACATGTCTCTGATACAATTTGTGGCTAGAAATGACTTGTAATACATTAAAGGAATAGGTTGGGGAAAAATGCTTATTGGGTTTCTTTTGCAGGGAGTTAGATGAGAAGTTTGATACCACTCTCACGTCTATACAGTAAACCAGCAGTCCGTTAGCTGAGTTTAGCATAAAGACAGATAGAATCTCACAAGCTCACGAATGAACACATTATATTTTTGTTTATTTACTTTTAAGACAGCTTCCTAACTGGTGTTGTTGTCATTGTTGACTGGAATATGTTGAATAAAGATTACCAAAACATATTTGGTCTAATTTATGTTCGTCTAATTTATTTATTTATATTAAATATCTATGCTTAGCAGTTTTCAGTAGGTTGTGTTCACAAATGTAACAACATAAAAAATTATTTAAAAAAATATTATTTTTGTATATTGTTTGTCTAATTTTATCTAATTTCTTTACATTTATTTTAAGTATTGATTTTACTTGAATTATATTTAAGTTCAAGAAGATCCTCAGTTTAAATTTAAAATATTTAAAAAAATATATGCATTATGTTTTAGAGTATTTGAGTAATCCTGTTTAATAATAGTGATTTCAATATTAACCAAAATAATCACAATTATTATTCTTGCCATAATTGAGCGGCCCAAGCTGGTAGGTGGTTTATGTTCACCTGGTTCCAGCACCATTCTTCACAGACAGACAGAAATAAAGTGGTATTGATCTTCTTATGTTAATCCCATAAAGAAAAAGCAATTAAGCAAATTCCCCAAAATGTTGAACTGTTCCTTCAACACTGTTTAATATCTCATGTGTGTTCTCTGTTGTGGTGTCCCTGCAGATACTACCAGATGCCAATGGGCTACAACCCCTACGCTTACGGCCAGTACAACATGCCCAACATGCCCTACATGCCCTACCAGCAGAATCCAGGACAGGGAGGCTACCCAGCAGCCCCTCCTGCAGGACAACCGTACCCTGGCTACCCCCAACAGCCCCCCCAGCAGCAGCCCTACTACCCTCAGCAATAATTCCCCCCTCAGTCCCCTCGTTCCTCTTCTCACCAGTTAACACCAAATAAAAAATACCCCCAGCAATAACACTTCATCTCCATTAGCTCCCTGTCCTCTCATCTT
Source organism: Centropristis striata (assembly GCF_030273125.1). Lineage (NCBI taxonomy): Eukaryota > Metazoa > Chordata > Actinopteri > Perciformes > Serranidae > Centropristis > Centropristis striata. Next base: position 28,053,615 of record NC_081530.1, read on the forward strand.
TTGTTTTCTCTCACTAACAGCAGCTATAGAAACCCTAGTGAAGGGGGACCTCCGAGCTGCTTTGCACTTTTCTCTGAAACTCTTTTATTACTTTGGCACCTCTTTTTCCTGTCGCCCTCCCCTTTTTCTATTCTAGCTCAAGTGGTCTGGGTTCGGACGGCACTTTTCTTCTCAACTTTCATCAACGCACTAACCCCTCTTTTGCTTGTACGATTATTTTTTACGTAAACATTTTCTAATGGTTTTGTTAACTGTTTAATTTAAACCCTAACTGGTTTCCACTGATAACTGACTCTTCTGTCTGGGCTGGACTGCTGTACTACACTCACGGAGGATCCTAGGACGGTTTCCTCGTTTCCTGGTTTGGGTGTGCATGTTGGGTGGGCGGATTGGTGGCCATTACTAGTCATGCCACTGATGGGAGGGCACAGTCACATCCTCACCCCCCCACCCACTCAATCAACCCCCAGTGCTTCTGTATCAACTATATTCCTATTTTTGTAATGAATACTGATGCCTCGCTGATGTATAAACCTATAAAAACGAATGGCCTGTAGGTTTTCTAATGTAGATGATGACTGTTGAGACTTCTGCTCTTTTTTTCTCTCTCACCCAGGGAATGTTGGTATATTTCTGTGTTACAATCAGAGGCTATACAAGTGGGAGAAATGGCTCTATTATATAAATATATGTATAAATAAGACTCTGTAAGTGGTTAACCGAGACACTCTGTGTGCTGCACTCTCATGCTCTTTGTGTTTATTTTTATTCCTCAGCTCTAATGTGATTAAAAACATCAACTGCCAGCCAGAACTCGTCTGTCTTTACATGTTGGATGTCTTCATTGTGCGTGTTTTTATCAAACGGTGGAGATGTTGTAAAGCAGCCAGAAGAGGGCAGTCCTGCAGCTCACAGAGGGAGCAGCAGCCGATCAGCAGTTCACCTGCCATTGTGTCTCCTTGTAGCCAATCGGGAAGTGAGTTGTGCCATCCGACTAATCGGATGCCTTTTGACCTCCCGAGCATTGGGGGCAGATCCCATTTAGATGACATGCAAATTACGTTCCAGTGAGGTCGTGATCTCATCCAATCATATTTCCCCGCAGGTGATTTCTCCACAGACAGATTTCATCCCCAGATATTTATTCAGTGTCAGGAGACGCTAATGATTTCACATATCTCGTGTGTGTGTGTGTGTGTGTGTGTGTGTGTGTGTGTGTGTGTGTGTGTGTGTGTGTGTGTGTGTGTGTGTGTGTGTGTGTGTGTGTGTGTGTGTGTGTGTGTGTGTGTGTGTGTGTGTGTGTGTGTGTGTGTGTGTGTGTGTGTGTGTGTGTGTGTGTGTGTGTGTGTGTGTGTGTGTGTGTGTGTGTGTGTGTGTGTGTGTGTGTGTGTGTGTGTGTGTGTGTGTGTGTCAGGGAGGCAGATGGCAGCGCAGTGTGATGTCTGGAAGGATGCATGGAGATGTTGGCAGAGAGCTGCTGGTCCCCTGCCTGCATCCATCACTCCACCTCTCTCCATTTTCCCCTCTCTTCTCCCCGTCTAATCTGTCTTCTCAAGTTCCTATCTGCTCGACTCTTTTAAAAAAAAAGAGGAAGAAAAAAAAGGAAAAACACCATATTTCACTTCACTTTCCCCCAGTGTTTTCCCTTCCTTTGTTTTCCTTCCTATCAGAATCTCTTCATCATATGTTCCTTTGCTTCTAAGCTTTTTCTGTATACCACCTGTCTTTTTATATCCTCAGCTGCTCTCTCCTCCATTTATTCTCCCTCTCCCCTGGCTCGTCTGTTTTTGCTTACCATTCATCTGTCCTTGCTGTCCAAGCCGCAAATCGTTGGCAGTGAGTTGTCTTCACTGGTCAGTATCTCTTGGCTCATAAACGTCTCATAACATCACGTCACTCTCCAGTGTGTGTATGTGTGTGTGTGTTTGACAGTGAAACTCACAAGGAAGGATACACACTTTTAATCAGATCTAACAGCTCACATCTCCTACTGGAAGTGACACAACACATACACACAGCCATGTTCCTCTCTCTCTTTTTCGATCTATCTATACAGCATGCCGTTGCTGCCAAAGCCAATTGTAGCTCTGGATGTGTTTATCAAAGGTGTCTGTGCGTCTCAGGCGCTTAATTTTAACAAGACGTTCTCCACCGGAGGAGTGTCATATTTTAATTGGTCTGAAACCGAATAAAGGCAGCGAACAGAGCACTGCGGTGACAGGTATTAATTACCTTCTGCCTAATGGCTCCCAAACTCAGCACTCAGCCATATTGGTGCTCACACTATTCTTACTCCCCCACTCTTTTCTCTCATCGCTTTTCTCTCCTCCTCACCATGTGTTAGTCCACAATAGGGCTGAATCGAGGGTTTTCTTTGGCTATGATGTTGATAATTACACAGAAATACTTGATTAAAAAAAGCTTATTCTCTAATACAATGATTCCCAACAGGGGATACTTGTACGCCAGGGGCTATTTCTAAAATTTGCCAGGGGCTATGTGTAGAGATTGTGGAATATTTCAAGTAATTTAAATATAACTTATGATTAAAACATAGCCACACATTAGTTGAGCTAAACAGTAGGTGTTGCAATTGTGAAAACAAGTTAGCGAGCAAGTTATGAGGTCCAAACTGTTAGCTGAAAGTAAGGATAAATGGTGGGAAAAGTGAATCAAAAAGAATGAACAATCTATTCAAATGGTTAAGCAGTTGTAATACATCCCCAATTTAAAGGGAAACAAGCTGTGGTATTGTGTAAAACAAAACAAAAAAACAACCCATCAATTCATAATTTAGATTGCATATTTACATAATCAAAGGTTTATCAGTGTGAACATAAGAGGCATTGTCTTCGCACAGCTTCGATTTTATACATGTCACAAATTATTAGTATATTATTGCATTCTGTTTTATTTATTTATTTATTTAGACAAAGTCCCAGTTTTATAGAATCAGGGTGGTAGTAGGCTAAAAGTATAAATGGTTGAAATAGTTAGCTAATAATAATAATACATGAACTGTTCAGATATTCAAGAAACCTAATCTAAAAATGCTTCGGTGAGAATTACTGATATTGGAAAAGTTAGCTCCATGTATGGATATATTAAATAGCTAAAAAAAAAACTGTTAAAAGATATGAGTTATTAGTTGAAACAGTCAGCTAGAAGTAATGGATAAACAGATGAAATAATGTATGGATAATGTTAACTTCTTGAAATAGGCAGCTAAAAGAGAATGAATGAACCATTCCAATATTTATGGAATGGATAAATGATCAATAATAGCTGGCTAAAAAGTGAATTAATTGCAATGAATATTTCCAGTAATTCAAAAGTAACGCATTAACATTTAAAACACTTAACTACAAATAATGGACAAATGGTTTGAAAAGTTGGCTAAAAGGAAAAACTGGAGAGAAAAGTTGAAGAGAGGCAAAATAGTTGTGCTATATTAAAGTATTGGATCTATTACTCTTGGCTTAAAATGTGGAAAACAGACAGCTAAAAGCCAAGGTGGCCAAACATTAGCAGTTTAATTGCATATAAAAATATTGAAACATTATCCACTTTAATCAGCTGATGGTGTTAAATATCCTCAATTTTCAGCCGAAATGGACAAATTAGAAACATGAGGTGTGGTGTCAGTGAGGGATATTGCACTTCATCAGCTGATCGGGTTGGGATGCTCTGCTGCAGTGTACCTGTTTGTAGTGATTTTCCTGTGGTGTGATTGAAAACAGTGGTTGTGATATCGCTGCTTTGGTGCAACAAAGTGTGCAGATGCTCTGGCTGTCGTTCTGCATTTCATCTCTCTTTCATAAAGTGCACTGTGAAGTAGAAATGTGAGAATCCTTTAAAAAAAAAAAAAGAAGTAAGAATGACATAGTGGTGAAATCTCATTTATGGTGTTAATTTGATCAGTCTATCAGCTTACAAGTTGCCAGTATCAGTGCATGTGCGTTGGCTGATAATTTTGCCTCAACGAAACAGCTCTCTGGCCCTGGTATGTGAGGATTTTTTTTTCCATAGAAGCGAGATGCCTGAAATAGCTCTGATTGACAGGTATAGAGACTCAGTTACTATAACAACTACCTCCTGGCTCTCATGAGCACTTCTCTCTCTCTCTCTTCCTCTCCGCCCCCCCTCACCTCTTCTCTTTTCATTTTCCTTTACCAACTCTCCTTTTTACCCCCGTCTCCCTCTCACCCCCTCACTATGTGCATGTGTGGGTGTAGAGGGAAGAGATTATGAAAAAGAACTCGACTGCAATATTCCTTCACAGGGAGATGTTTGTGTTGCAAGATAGAGAGGCCTGGCACTAGCTATTGGATCTAACCTGTGTGGGTGAGGGTAGGCGAGAGTGGGAAGATGAAACATGCTTATACAACACGGGCAAATAAGCCTTTTATATTCTTTTCGTGTTTCCTTTTTGGTGCTTGTTCCTCTGTCAGGTTGAGCTGCTCCGCTTGTATAATCAAGTCAGTCCACTGCGCTGTGTTCCTGCATGCGTGCGTGTGTGGGTGTCTTTGCATGCGTGCACGCACTTGTGTCAGCAAGCGGCACAGTAAGGCCACCCGATATGATGAGTGAATTTCAAGCACGATAGAATCTAGTGGGACTGACACCAGAGAGCACAGAGCGGCAGAGAGAAAGTGTGCGAGTTTGTGTGTGTGTGTGTGTGTGTGTGTGTGCTGCTGGGAAGAAGACGGACGTCATTGCTGCCACCTGCTTTAGTGGGACAAAGGCCAGACACATACACACACACATTGCATATGCAGACAGCCAAGCAGAGGTCAAAGCAATCTCTTAACATAGCATTAATGATATGATTTACTTAACCTTCTTACGCTCAAACTATCTCAGGCCCTCCATCCCCTCCTGTCAGAGTGCACCGCTCCTCTCCTCCCCCTTGTCCCTGCCTCTCCTTTCATCTCCCCGTCTCTGAGTCATCACACAGGGTGAGAGGTCTGAAGAAAAACAAGCTGCCAGAGTTGGACATGCCATAACAATGCAGCACCTGTCAGGGTGTGTGTGTGTTTGTGTGTGTACCTGTGTGAGTACATGTGCATGCAGCTGTCTCAGAGCGTCTGTCATCAGGAGAAAGGAGGGAACATTTTCAAGTCTTACTGTAAATACAAAGACATAGAGACCGTCCATATATATGTGTGTGTGTGTGTGTGTGTGTGTGTGTGTGTGTGTGTGTGTGTGCTCTCACCACTGTGGCTTTCTCCAGAAGTTGCTCTGCCGCTTTATTGATTGGTTGTCTCGCTTTGTGGCAGGAAATGAGATGGCGGGTCTCAACACCTGTGTGACCCCAGCCGCAGAGAGATCCTCTAATGATCTGAGCTCGGCTGCCTGGGTCTTGTGCTGCAGCCGGCTCCTCACTTGGCTCAGACCTGATCAATAGCACACCCATCAGCTCCTCACAACGCACACAAGACAGATACTCCTTCTGTGTGTGTTTCAGATCAAATAATGAGAGCACCTGTAGTGGTCTCAGCTCCCTCCTGCTTGTTGCAGAAGTTGACAATTTAAAAAAAACTGAGCTGAGCATCAGGTTGCATGCCTAAGTGCTTTATTATTGATCTACTTGATGCTGCAAATTGACCAGGGCCACTCTAATCTGTATTTTTGATGTAAACTTGTGCTGATGCCGTCAGCTTGGTGGTAATTTGAGGGCATTTCTGCACCGTTCACACAGAGAGAGGCGATAATTCAGAATTAATTAGGCTACCATACACGGGGGAAGGCACAGCCCATAATAAGACATTTAAAACAGGATGGGATCTGGTATCCAAGTGCAGGGTATCCATAGAGACCGTTGCTATGGCGGAGAGAAATCTCACCTCATTAGGAACAAATATAAATAGCCTTGCGACTCAGCTTATGGTCATGATGCCCACGGCTGAGAGAACAGGCTTCGAGGCTTCCAGGTCAACAATACAGGATGAGAGTAAGGGTGCGGAGAAAGAGGGAGTGATAAATGGAGGAAATCATTTAGGTAAATTAGAAGGATGGAAGTAGTGAAGAAATGAGTAGAGCTTTGGATGGAGGGAGGGAATAGATTGAGTTCCTGAGGATGGAAGAAACAGGAGGAGGACGATGTGTGTGTTGGAAAGGAAGAAGAACATGATGAGAGAAAGATTCACAAATGTCAACCTGTTTGTTATTATACTTGAACTAAAATTGTATAAGGGAGCATCACAAGCCCATAGTAATAAATGGTGAAATTAAATTAGTGAATTTACAACCAATGGACTTCACATTGAAATAAAAGCATGACTAAAAGCTGGGAAGTCTAAACAATTACTAAACAAAGTAACTAAAAACAACAAATGACATTTATGGTTTAACAGTTGACTAAATGGTTTAAATAGTCAGCTGATAAAAATAAAATAATCCGTTATTATATTTATTTAAAAGCGGTTAATAGTTGAAACAGTTAGCCAACGGATAAACTTTTGGAATAGTTAGCTAAAGACAATTGCAACTAAATGATTGAAATAGTTAACTAGAAACAAATGGCTAAACTATTGTAACAGTAAGCTAAAAAATAAGGTTGCTTTTAAGATAAACTCTTAAAATGATAACTGATAATAATGACTAAATGGTTGAAATAGTTAGCTAAAACTTAACTATTGTAGTTTGCTATAAATAATGGATAAGTGGTTGGAATTACTAGCTAGCTAAAAGTAATGAAAACCTGTCAAGAAATGTATTTAAAAGTAATAAATAGATGTAAATTAATGGTTGAAATTGTCAAAATAATGGATAAATGGTTGGGATAGTGACTGATAAAGGGTTAAATAGTTAACTAAAATTATTACACAGCTTAGTTGAATACCCTGCATTCTCTGGTCTGTATTTTCTGAAGTATACTCTTATTATAATACAATGTTTCTTTTTTAATGACCATGATTCTGGAGGATCACTTTCATTCAATCATATCAATCTGCAGAAAGAAGTCTGGCAAGTTTAACATCAGCTTGTTGCTTGAGTAATGCTAACCGCTAACTGCTGCTAGCTGTGATGGCTGTGGTCAGCTAGCCAGGATAGTTGTGCTACTCGAAGCACCGGGGTGTTTTCAGCGCTAGCACAGGATATTTAGACTGCTGGGAGGAGGAGGCATTCAGGCCAGGGTGGATGCTAGTGGGGAGCATTGCCAATGAGGTGGCAGAACCTAAGCCTGGCTAGCTGGCAGCAGAACTGAATTCAGTAGGTTTTATGAACATTATGGTCGAGGCAAATAGGCCGAAAAGGTTGTTGATGGTGAAAGCTAAGAAGAGAACAGGAGAGAGTGACTGAGCAAGAGGCTGCTGTCTGTTGCTGTTGGGTGCGGAATTCTTTTGGATGTTTGACTGTGTAAGTAAAGTTGTCAACTGTTTTTTAAATTAGAAATGTAATAATAATAAATGCATGTGCATACGCATAAGCAAAGCAAAAGTATTTTTAAATCAAGAAGGTGGCATTATTGCAAAAAGAGCCCCATTAGTGTGATTGAAGACCTGCATCATCCTGACAGGATGACCCGCTCACTGTGCATTATCCCTTACATAATGGATAAACTGTTGGAATAGTTAGTCAGGAAACATACAAGCCAGATAAAGATAAAATCCAAAAACAGAAGTGCAAAGGCAGTACGACTAAAATAGCATAATGAGATGGTGTGAATGACTTCTCGAAATACTGAAATACTGGCTGAATTTTTTTTTCTTCATCTCCAAGAACTGACTTTTGCAGAACCGGCGTTTTCATTTTCCCAGCGATGTACATAATGAGCGAGGAGAGGAGAGGAGAGAAGAGGAGAGGACGGCAGGAGTTGTGGGAGGAAAGATGGGAGAGGGGGCTGTGAGAGAGGTTGACAGCCAAGTGGAGAGGAGACAGATGGGAGCAAAGAGAAAACTCGAGACATCCACCACTGATTGCATCAACAGGTCTGAGCCCCTCCAGGTATGCTGCAGTGCACCACAGTATTACTACAGTATTGACTCATCCCATTGTTGACCGTCCGGAGGTCCTGTATGGACTTTATCCGTCTCACTGCCTCTTTGCTTCCTGTGTTTTATTTTCTCTTTCTCTTTCTCTTCCGATGAAGCCGGCTGTCTCTCTTCAATGTCTGTGTGTGTGTGTGTGTGTGTGTGTGTGTGTGTGTGTGTGTGTGTCTCTTTGACATTTAGTCATCAACTCTCAGTGGCAGCTGAAAGTCTGGTTAGTGACATAAGACCAAAGAGGCTTTGTGTACTCCTGGTTCCTGTTCAAACGTGCAATCTTATTATTCCTTACATCAGAAATCTCATCTTTTCAGTTAGTGGGCGTAATTATTGCACAACACTGGAACATTACAGCAACGTCCTCAGCTCCCCTTTCCTTGTTAATTGCATTTAAACTGCTGAAATTTTTTTGCCCTCTTAAATGTGAAATTATATTAAATCTTATAACACAATCAGTCAAGGATCCATTTGCAGTTTGGATGCTCTCGCATCAGTGGCCGCTGTGTAGCCTTTGCAAATTTTTCAGGCAAACTGGTCAATTAAGGCAGAAAAAGCAGAGAGACTCCCTCCTCTCGATGCAAATAAACCTTAAAAGCTTGTCGCGGCTTTCTGTGCTTCAAAGCTAAATGGTTTTCTCTGCCTTTGTTGTGAACAGTGTGTTTTCAACTCGGGAACAAAGGTGTCTGCGACTGAAAGATGAAAACTGCGACAACTGATGAAGATGGTATAGAGTTCAGACGTACGTTTGTGTGGGCTGTCTAATTGAGGAGATTGTTTGATTCCTCTCCCTCTGCGTTTCTCCCTCTGAAGACCTGTCAAACTCGCAATCAGCGAAAACAACATGCATAGAAGGATTGGAGGAGCGGGAGGGAAAAAGAGTGGAGATGGAAAGACGGCGTTTAGGAAGAAAAGGAGGGAGTTTACGCCCACCGCCTAAAGAGATGAGAAGACAGGCAGAGGAGGGGAGAATGTGTGGAGGAAGCAGTGTGTGAGTGCCAGAGCTCATCAGCTTGTCAAACATCCGTTATAGACCACAAACCCACACAGCCATTGCACTGCTGAGGTCTATCACTTAACAGGTGCACTTCTATCACCTTCACACATCTCCTTATACACCCTGATACAGCATGTGTGTAGGTGGCCACATTTACGCACACTGAGTTTGAGCCTTGTCCACAGAGCACAAACCCATCTTGGATGGTTTCCATGCAGCGAGAGGTGAGCCACACTGAGTCACTCTCATTGATCAGAAAATAAAACCAGTCAGGAGGATTCTTCATACTGATGCTTCCTTCACCCCACTCCTCAGCTCCTAACTGTTTTAGCTCTGTGCGCTGGCACAATCTGAGTGCGCACTCTCAGCCCAACCCACGTTTGAACCCTTATTATTCCTCACTGTGCTCATAGTTTTGTATTTCTGACTGCTGACGCACTGCATCTAAATTCATCATCCACTTTCCCTCGGGGGTTACATCAGGGCTTTTTGTTTTTTACCTCATGTACCCGCAGATATAGGTACAGTTTAGACCACAGGAGCCCCATCAAATGAGCTTATCTGTTTCTATTGTGGGTGGGAAATGAGGCACCAAACGATACCTCTAATTAGCATAGTCAATCCTCATGAAGTCAGTGAAGTGAAACCTTCTAAACACTCTTATATCCTGGACCCTACATTGGGATCCTATGTTTTACTCCTTTTGTAGCCTCGGCTGTGACTTTATTAACCATTCCAACAGCTTTATACATCTGGAAGCAAATTCTTTGTTCATGATGCAAAACAGCAGTGACATCTGCCCGCATCCTACCAATGAGAACTGTGATGTCTGTGTTACTAATGTAAAGGCTGTTGTGATGCAGAATTGTGACTCTGGGTAGATCATACACTATTTTAAGATGTAACCTTTTCAGAGGATCTTTCACCAACTGTTTACCATATGAAATTAGCTCCTGTAGGGATATTAAAGGGACAGATCACCCCAAAATCAAAAATACGTATTTTCTCTATTATCTGTAGTTGTATTTATCCGTCTATTTTTTGTTGTTGTTGTTGTTGTGGGTTTCAGAGTGCTGGGGATATTGGCCATGCCTGCTGTCTTTCAAATATAATGGAACTACATGGCACTTAATTGTTGTTATGTTGCCCAAAGCACCAGAACAATACAATTTGTTAAACTGAACAGCATTGTTATTAGACTAGAAAGAAAAGTCAATTAACCCATCAGCTACTCACAAAACAACCTAGATTGATAAATAGCACAACAGGTAAGAGCAAAAATATGTATTTTTGATTTTACGGCAAACTGTCACTTTAGCACTATTGATAGCATTCTGAAATCCATTAAATGTAAATTACCATGATTTTTTTATGACTTTGTGAAATATTTTGGAGTAATAGGTTTTCTGACATAAGCATTAATGATGCTTTATCATAGGGATTCAAATTTTCTTTCATACATAATATATAATCAAAGACACTTTGCATTAAAAAGCGATTAGATAAGATTTAACTTGTAGTCATTGCACACAGTAAGAACCAATACGACAAAATGCAGTTTAGCATTTAATAACACTATATACAAAATGTGCAGCACAAATTAACTAAAGCTATGAAATGTCAGTAATGTAACTATAATGTAATCAGTATGGACAGAAACCAATACATAGGATGAGTAGTAGAAAGATTTTTGTTATGTGATAAGCAAACAGCAATCAGTCAGGTGTGTCACATGTACTGTACGGTGTAATCAGAGTTAAATGCACAGTGTGTGATTTCTGCTGCAAAGTGGTGAAGTAGCATGGAATCATGGGAGTTGTTGTCATTATTGTTAAACAACAACCAATTGCCGCTAAAAAAATATTAAATATGACACAGGCAGAAATAATGTTCCCGTCTGAGTTAATGTATTAAAGTTGTATTTACGTTACGTTGAACCGCATTTTATTATTGCATTCTAATGAAATGGCTGCAGAGCTTCCCACATAATTAGATTTTATAGCTGACCACCAAGGTATGGACCTCCAGTAGCCATGAAGCAACTCAAGTTCAGCCAGTAGAAGTAAAAAACCCCAGTGACATGGGTCTCATCCTGGATCGCCCCAACTCATCCATCATATCAGCAAATCTTTGTTACTGCTTTTACACAGGATAGGCAAAGGGTGTCAAACATGAAAGGGTCGTGTGGCTGCAGGTTCTTGTTTCAACCAAGCAGGTGCACACCGGCCCTTTCGTGGATCAGTTTGATAGACGCAGTGCAGCGTGTGATCCCCAGCGCTGAGGTTTGCACTGTCTGCTGTCAGGGTGAGGCAGCTTTCAGTTATTATGCTCCTCACCTTTGAAACAAACTACCTGTAGATCTGAGGTCTGCCCAAACGGTCAGCTCCTTTAAATCAGGACTAAAAACACTATTGTTTACTGCAGCGTACTCTTAACTTTAACACTTATCTGCTCTACTCTACTGCCCTTACTTTTTAACTACGCAATGTTTGACTTGTGCTTTTTATTATTTTATCTCTTTTCTTATCCTGCTGTATCTTATTTGATCTTATATATATTTTTATTTAGATTTCCCTGTTTTAATTGACTGTTTTTACTGTTTTCAATTGTGTCTTGCTGTTTTTAATGTTTATGTAAATCACTTTGAATTACCTTGTGTTGAATTGTGCTATACAAATAAACTTGCCTTGCCTTGCCTTGCTCTCATAGCAGCGAGCAGAGCAAAGGGACCACGGGATGCGCTAGTTAGCTTAGTTGTTCACTTGAGTTCACTGTGCACTGTTATTCATGGACATAATGTTACCTTATGCATTAGTATGGTGGCTGGCATGAGACGTAGTGAGCTGGATCAATAAATTAGGTCTCCGCTGGATTACTATGTTGCAAAATGCATAACAAAATGATGGTGTGTGGCAGAAAAAATGCTTTATCACTGTTACTGAGTATATTTCTTTGACATTGAATGATTTATAATTACTCTCTGACCTATCGCCTGGTGTTTCCCGTGTTTCCCCTCAAGTTAGAACAACTAGAGACAGTTACGTTTATTTGATGCCATTGACAAACAAGCAAATGAAAGGCATCATTAAATTAATTTAAATGACAGATTTCTCTGGTGTTGAACAATTTTAGAAAAAATATAATAATGTAAATACTAACTCAGCAAAATATATAACATGGATCTATAGTTTTTAGACATTTTAATGTGGAAATACATATTATACCTTTAAATATAGATAAGATAACGGAATGTGCAAATAAGTCTAAGTGAAATGTACACTATGTTTTATTAGGACGACATTTTCATATTTCTATGTGTATTTTTATATTATCCATATGATTTGGACAGTGTGCGGCATTTGAATTAGGAAGCCCCCACTCAGCAGGTTTACCTCATTTGAATAGAGAAGCTGGAAGTCTGTTGCAAAACATCACGAAGACCATTATTCTTATCCTGAGCCATAGTTCACATGAAAACAAAATCATAAAAATTATGTATTCTTAATTAGAATTAATGTACCCTAAAAGAAAGGCTGCGCTGCAGCATCTCACTGAGGTTAAGAAGCAAAGGAGGAGGTCTATTTGTCTGTTTCTTGTCTGTGGCTGTCTAGTCACCCGGCCACATGCTCCATCATAGTTTAAATATTCATAGCCCTTCTTCTGAATATTCATGAGGCCCCTATTAATATTTATGAGCTTCACTTGTTGAGGTGTCACTCGATCTCTTGTACACACATGCACACACAGACATTTACACACACTGATGATCAAAGGGGATAGCTATGTCTACACAGGCAGATTCTCCAGCAATGGTGTAAGTTTCTCTGGAGCTGTGATGTAATGGTAAATAAAAACGGTGACAAATAACAGCTGTAAAACTGGTGCCAGGAAACAGGAAAAAGCTATCCTGGCTCGTCCAGAAGCAACTCTAAAGTGCACTAATTAACGTGAATTAATTAACAAAAAACTTAAGTGCAAAAGCAACAATTCACCATTTTACAGTTAAATGCCAAGCAAGGCTGTTCTCATTCGCTGTTTGTATTTAGGGATTTTTGTTGCAATACCGTGAGTACCCACTGGGAAAAATTGGCTGCAAGGCTGAGTGGCAGCATCATACTGAGTCCTGGCATCCAACCAGTATAGATTCAAAAAAATGTTCTCTCAGCTAAGAAAAAGTCAAACACACAATATTCTGTAAAATAGTGGTGCTGGTTGGCAATTTTGTCGTCTTAAGACTTTTTCCCTTGTTTCCGGTCTTTATGCTAAGCTAAGCTAAGCTAAGCTAAGCTAACCAGCTGCTAGGTCAAGCCTTATATTTACCGCACAGACTTGACTAATTGTGTCAAACTTCATCTAATTCTCGTCAGTGACAGTAATGAGCATATTTCCCCAACTGTGAGACCATCCCTTTAAAACGCATACCATGTAGAACAGAGAAACAACAGACACATACTAAGTCTTCACAGGAATGTAACACTGACAGCGTCCTTTTAAGGGCAATGTATTGGTCGATAAATATTTGATTTTATATGGACTTACTTTATGTGTCTACCAGACGAGGTAGTGAGTTTACCCTTCACGGCCCGCCGGAGAGGAGGGCCGCTCTGATCACAGTTCCAGTAAGGCCTTTAACAGACTTCCCTGCACCTCAGTGAGGCTCCCTGGAACTGATGTAACAGTATGACAGACACACACACACACACATATACACACAGTCAGCTGTGCACTTTCTAATGAGGTGAGTTTATATAACAGGCCACAACAGTAGCAGTATTTTAGTGCGTGAGCAACGGGAAACGAGCGCCACAGAGTCTCTATCCTGTGCGCGCACATGCCAACCATAGTGCCAGAACAGGCAGACAGCAGGTGTTTGTGTATGTGTGTATGTGTATATGTCTATCATAGGCCACTTTGTCGGACAGATTTTAGATTAGATTAGATTAGATTAGATATACACACCAGTTGTCTGTGGATGACTCCAATCAGATTTAGCTGCATTTGTGTTGACCATGATGTGGAATTGCTCCTTGTCAAGTCAATGAAGTGCCATTCAAACATGACAAACCAAAACAAGTGTGTGTATGTGGAGCGAGACAAGGAGAGATCAGAGGGGTACACACATGGCAATGTCTGCTGGCTTTTGGATGACGCACATCCTGAGGCCTGTGCATAGTCATCTCTGTAGTTTGTGGTTTATAACTCAGAGTGTTTGTTACCCCATAGATCATATATAGCATACAATATGTACTGTCAGGTATGCAACATCATCACAAAAGCAGAAATATATGTCTTAACTTAAATAATATATTTCTTCTCTGTATTTCCATACAATTATATTCATATATAACAGCTACTGAGAATAAGAAATAACAAAGTTCAAAGTTCTTCAGGCCTTGAGGTACAGATAAGATGCTACTAAATTTTATAAGACTCTAAAAGTCTGCCCTTGTGCTTTCAAGGTGTATAGTGTTTTTAATTAACTAATTTAACAATGAAGACTTCCTTTTCTTGGAGTACTTAAGGGGAATATTCTGAGCATTGATTAAGCGATAAGAGACAATATGTTGTTGTCTTAAGGGCCAAAATCATTTTGGAGATTCCCAAAACTATTAAAACAGGGTCCGGTTCAATATTGATATTAACTACTTCAGAAAGTTCAGAGCAGTAATTTTCTATCTTGGGACAAGGGGTGAAGCCGTGATGTCGGTTTTTGCTCCTTCAGGCTACATTTATCACATATCGGAGAGATCTCGGGTCCTATCTTGTGTAATTTTGTCTTTGAATAATGGAGTCTGTGAATGACTTTGAACTGAATGAGATGAGAATTAATGGAACAAGAATGAATCTGCTCTGCACTTGATGCTCCTATCTCCTCATAGATCTGTGTTTCCAGTTCATTCTACCATTTGGTCTTATTTTGTAGGAATAGATAAACATCATAGAGTGTAGTAAGGCAGGACCAGTTTTTTTAGGCGAGACGTGTCAAAAACAGAAACACTTTGAAAATTAGATGTGTGGGTGTGCACATAGTTTCTGATTTGCACTAACCTGAAGACATTTTTCGTAGGAAGTCCACATGTTTCTTGCAACTAAAAAGAAGCAGAAGTTACAGACAGATGAGGGTTACTGACAGTGCATGTTCCAGTGTCCTTCAACTGTGAGAAATCATTAACAAGTGAATATTATAATACTATAAAAACCTGTATGCATGGGAGGGAATGTAAGATTAACACCTCATTTTTCCCTAGGACCCTCGCAGGTTAAGCTGGCCATGCCCTCAATTAATTGTATTTGCCAAGGATGGGTGCAATCAGGGCTGCAGCTAACACTGGACATGGACATATGACCTCAGTATGTTTAAAACGGACCTGGCTGCGATACAGATATAAAGCTTGGTAACATTCAACTAGATGCCATTCATGTAAAAAGATATGTTATTACTTGCATCTGCTGTGGTGAAACCAAAGATAGATGAGACTTGATGAGTCAGCTTCAGATGGGCTCTATGGTAGGTGCAAACAGACATGTGGGTACAGATTACTCCTGTCCCCTTCCCCAAGGCTGCAGCTACCAGGTCACTGAGGTCCCATCGTCTCTTATACGCATCACACATGTCGTCTTTTAAAGATCATTCTTGAACTTGTTTACACAATTTTCATTTAAATAAATGTCTGTTCAGTCACCATCTATCATCAAATGTGGTAACACAATTGATTGAGCATGTGGTCAACTGATGCAAGCCCTTGCATTTGTAGTATGTCTGTGGTGATATATATTTTTTTTTTCAAGTGGAGCAGGGTTAGAGACCATTTTGCCATCATCCGACAGTGGTTGGTCCCCAGTAGAGGGTAGGCAGAGCTCCAATTGGCCCCTTCCCTACTTCCTACCCTCTACTTCTGGTGTCCTTGCTCTGACTCCAGCCACCTTTAAATTCAGCCTTCATTTGGATGTCAGCTACACACCTTTACACTCTTCTGGTTATGGTTATCGGGGGTTCGTGTTCGACTGCATCTTGTGTGGTTGTGATGTTATCGTGGGGACAAAATCTGTCCGCTAGTCCCAGTGGTGTCTCCAGGACCACATTCTGTCATAATGAAACACACAAACGCTGCTATTGCTTCTGGTAAAGAGTGAGATCCATAAACACACCTACAGTTATCATTTATTGGCATGTAGGTGCCACCAAAGACAATAAAACAGATATTATAAGATTGTAACTGAGATCTTAAAGTTTGATTGTTTTAAACCTGTTTTCATCAGTAATGGACAATTTTGAACTACTTCCAATTTTACTTCCTTTGTATGCTACCTTGTACTTTTGTTAGATACATTTTTACAGGGGAATGTTTGTCAACAGCACCACAGTCAATCATCATTCATTAGATATGATGCTCTTTTATAGATCACGCCACCATGATCAACCAGTGTGTAAAGCAGTAGAAATTATCCAGTTTTTAGCTGTTTTATATTGTGGCAGTTTTTATTATTACTGCACAATCCATAGGTCTTTGTATGTATAGATCCAGTCTAAGAGCCAGGAGATCTACAGACTATATTTTGTTGATCTACAGACTGTGTTTTTGAGTCAATGTCTTTTTTATATTTCAGGATGATTTTGTAGTATCTGTCATACTGAAGCAGTACCTGAAATGAAAGTGACATTCACAGTCTTCTGAACAAATAACATAAAATTCAAACATAAATACGTTTTTTGTTCCCAAGGATTGTCAGGTCTCTAGGGAACAGATGAAAGGCTGGCAAATCTTATTGAACGCTACAAGGCTCTCCCTTAAAATGCCTTCAAGGTGTATAGTGTTTATTAATTCATTATGGCTTCATTTGACCATGGGAACCTCATGTTTCTTCCAGTACATAAGACCATTGGTGGGGAACTTATTCAGCTCCTTTGAAGTACAGTAAAAATGAACAGTATTACAATATAGAAAATATGAAATTAGAGTCAGAAGTCATAGCTGCATTGAAAATGTCACTTAGGTAAAAGTACATAAGTATCATTAGCACAATAGCCTACTTACAGCATGAAGCAAAGGTAAGTTAAAGTACTCACAGTGCATACAATGGTCCTTGTGAGTGTTACAATATGCTATTATATTATAATGTGTAGGCAGCGTTGTAGCTGGTCGAGGATGATGCTAATTTTAACTACCTCTTATACTATTGGGTAGTTTAACCTATAACAGTGCCTTCTAGATTTTGTGTGTAAAATCTTCGTGTGTAAAGTAAAATAGGCTGTCAAATAAAGTACCCTCTGAATTACACAACTATAACTTAACATGAAATACAAAGTATTGGCTTCAAAATATACCTAAAATACCAAAAGTAAAAGTACTCATTATGCAGAACGACCCATTTTAGTTTAATATTAAAACATCAGCTGATTTATATTTGTATTATTAATCTGAATATTAAAATTAAATAGTAACCAAAACTATCAGATAAAGTACAGTATTTTCTCTGAAATGTAGTGGAGTAGAAGTATAAATTAGCAGAAAATGGCATTGTTCAAGTGACAAGTACTTCAGAATTGAACCTCAGCATAAGAGGAATATTTTACCTTTGATACAGCTACAAGAGAGTATTTCTTGCTGTGTCCCCTCAAGTGTTGAAGTCAGTTATTGCAGTAATATTGCAGTAGTAAAGAAGATTTAATTGAGTTGAAATCAAATGGAAGATAAAGACAGTATGGGAGTGAGAGACAGGGACAGACAGTATTGGAGCGAGAGACAGGGACAGAGTCAAACTGTATTGGAGCAAGAGACGGGGCAGAGGCAGTTTATGGGAGAGAGAGAGACGGGGAAAGAGAGAGAGTATGGGAGAGAGAGACAGGGACATAGACAGTATTGGGGAGAGAGACAGGGACAGAGACAGACAGTATTGGAGAGAGAGACAGGGACAGAGACAGACAGTATTGGAGAGAGAGACAGGGACAGAGTCAAACTGTATTGGAGCAAGAGACGGGACAGAGACAGTTTATGGGAGAGAGAGAGACGGGGAAAGAGAGAGAGTATGGGAGAGAGAGACAGGGACATAGACAGTATTGGAGAGAGAGACAGGAACAGAGACAGACAGTATGGGAGAGAGAGACAGGTACATAGACGAACAGTATGGGAGAGAGAGACAGGGACAGACAGACAGTATGGGAGAGAGAGACAGGGACAGAGACAGACAGTATTAGAGAGAGAGACAGGGACAGAGATAGACAGTATTGGACAGAGAGACAGGGACAGAGATAGACTGTATGGAAGACAGGGACAGAGACAGATGGTATGGTGTGTGTATATATATATATATATATATATATATATATATATATATATATATATAAAGAGAGAGAGACAGAGACAGAGAGACAGAGACAGACAGTATTGGAGAGAGAGACAGAGACAGAGACAGACAGTATTGGAGAGAGAGACAGGGACAGAGACAGACAGTATGATATAGAGAGAGAGAGACAGGGACAGAGATAGAGATGAGTGGGCTGCTGGTGAAGGGCTGGCTCTCGTGCATTCCTCGCGTGTGTGTGGGCGCGTGGCTCAGGGTTCAGAGCTGTCGGCCCTCCTCCTCCTCCTCCTCTCCTCCCCTCCTCCCCCCGAGCTCCCCCTGCTCCTCCCCTCCTCCTCCCCCCGAGCTGCCCCTGCTCCGACAGAGACAGGCAAAAGGCGGAGGAGGAGCAATGGACCTCACAGTCAACAGACACTGGGTGTGCGTACAGCAGTCGGTCGGTCGGTCGGTAGCTCCACCGGCAGCAGCCCACGGAGAGAGAAGACATCACCTCACGGTAAGCTCACGGTCTCTGTCCCCGCGAGGACATCTCCTCCACGAGCTGGTTACTCCACCGGTTGACATCGACGCCTTTTGCTGTCTTTTGAGGCTGTTTTTTGCGCCTTTTGCTTGCACTTTTGTGACATTAACCGCACCAGATCACGAGTTGAGGTGACGAGAAAACACAGTGAGTTAAGAAAATATTTTAAATTTAGCCGAAACTCCTCTAAGATGACGGTTGAATTCGGGGGTCTAACTAGCTAACTGCGCCCCGGAGCGCCGTCGCGTGTCCCCCGGGTCTGTAACGATAGCAACGCCGCTGAATGAATGATAACGGTCATTTAGGAGACAATAAACGTGTTGGTTTCTATTTCAAAGCTTAGGATGTTTAGCGCGACTTAAACGAAGAGGGCAGTTTGTAAAGGATTTTTTTCGTTTATTTTTTTATATTTCTGGTTTCGTGTGTGTTTGGTGTGTATAAATGTGAGTTTTAAGGCGATTTAAGCCGCGTATTCCGCCGTATTTATGTCGGGCAAGAGTCTTAAATAACGTTAGCGAAGTATATTGAGTTCATGTCCTCAGGGTTCATACGGATGCTTGAAATCCTTGAAAATGCTTACATTTTACTGTTGTATTTTGAAGGTTTGAAAAGTGCTTGGATTTTGGATAAAGTGCTTGAAAATGCTTGAAATTCTTACTGTATTTCTCGTGCAATCTGACTATAGATAATCACATGTTCAATGAAAAAATACTAAATTGAATATTGAGATTAGCAAACTGTACTTTTGGTTGTTAAAAGCGTAAAACCATCGCTGTTGGTATGGTTGAGTGAAATGACCCCTTTAGCATGTAAGTAGGCCTACTCATCTAAAACATGAAACAACAACCATTGTAAGATACTGGAAAAGCTTGAAAATGGACCTTGAAAGTCCTTGAAAAGTGCTTGAATTTGACCACTGAAAAACTGTATGAACCTTGTGTCCACCGTCCTCCGCGCTCCACATGCAGCTGACAGCACGGTGAAGTCCCGGAGCAGGAGGTCCACTCCCTCCCCGGGTGTAAAAATAGCCCGGTGTGTCAGCTTAGCCTGGGTCGCGGTAATGCGACACACAAACACACACTTTCAGACACGGCTCCCACCGGTCCCATCCCGAGAGTAGATCGCCCAAACCCGACCCCGCTCAGTTTGCCGGTTTGTCTCGTTATGTGGGTCAACAGGATGCCGCAAAACTTGTGCATGAAGATGACACCTGTTTGTTTTAGCCTACTTACCGCATCCTCCGTTTAAACGTGTGACACAGACAATATGCCATCAGTTTAAGAATAAGCCATAAAGAGTTGCTTAATTTTGTGTGAAACAGCCCTTTAACAGAAACACTTGCTATTGTACTGTATATGTATATGTATACGCAGAGGTTTTTTTTCTTGAGGTTTGAGTTCAGCTGCAGAGAGACACAGCTGTCGCACCCACAAGTGACTTTGGTAATAAAGCTGCGGTGGCTGCCCAGGTGCTGATGACTCAAAGGACGATGTAACCTGAATTTCTTCTCATGTGTAGCCTACTTTTTCTGTTCTTTCGGTTGTCTTAAAGTGGAGGGTGAAATAATGCATGGCCTTATTTTAACTTCCTTATTTCATGGTTTTATTTGACTGAAATATGCAGCAGCAAGAAAATAACATAAAAGTCTGTCCAGGAGGGAAATAATTCAGCTGCAAATGTAAAAAGTGCGGACACACAAGATGCAACAATATATATATATATAAACAATACAAGTGGAAACTCAAAATACCCTGTATACTGTAAGAGGGGAAAGGGAAGCAGCCCAATTACAGACTCCGGGGTAAAGCCTGCACAGATTATGGACAAACAAAGCACTGAATGCTTTGCTTTTGCCTCCAAATTTTCAATTATTATTTTAAACCACAGAGACCTGCTCTCTCGTTCTGAGTCTCTCGCTGAATCATTTCCTAATGAGCTCTGAGCTGAGGGAGAAAACATGAAATCCCCTTTTAAATTCAGCTGCAAGCTTAGAGACAAACCACAACAGCTCCTGTGACCATTGGCAGTGATGATTTCCATTTGCTGTTTGCTTTCCAAGAGATGGAAGGGTGCAGATAAAAAAGGAAGCAGTGCAGAATGTAATTAGAGATAAACATTTAAAGATTAATGTTTAAAAATACAGAAGGCAGGATAATAAACCCAAGCAAACACGGTTCAAGGGTATACGTTTGTGTTAAAAGATGCACAAACCACTGGTAATTATAGTCCTGGTATTGAAAGATACATTTTTCAGTGGTCTTAATTGCAGAATAGTACCGGGCTTAAGCACTTAGTGTAACTTGACAATGGCCATCTAAAGTAGCTTTTGGACAATTCCCTGCTGGCCTGCCTGTGTGTCAGTGTAGATGAGCCAGGCAGCTTTTGGCTGGAGAAGAAAGGTGTCCTGGTGAGTAGGTGTCTCTGAGGCTGGAGGCTTCAGGGAGAGCAGCAGATGGATGATGATGTAGCCGGTACTGGCGCTCCCTGCCTCCCGCCGCCATCCGTCACGCGCTAATGATCGTGTCACACCTTCTCCCCGGGCGGCCGGCCGCTTCTGCAGCGCTCAGCTCAAAAACTGGTAGCTCCACTCAAATCCCCTCTTCACGGCCGTCGGCTGAAAAGCCTGGAGACAGACTGTGCTGCAAGCCTCTCTATCACTAATTCTTCACTTCCCTCTTTCTCCGTCGCCTTCCTTCACCCCTCTTCACCTTTAAAGTCCCTGCAGACTCTATCCTCATCTTTCTTCATCCCCTGCTTCCCTCGCCTCCCATTCATCTTGTTTCCTCTGTAGAGCATCTGCTCCACATCATTCTTTTTCCTCTCTGTCCTGCTTATGTCATGTTCCCGTTCGCAGGTTTTGCTCTCAATTCACAGCTCTAACACAGCTCACTACCAACATGCTTTCTCTTATTTTACACACCATCTTTATTTGGTTGCAATGATTGAAGGAGATGTGTTGCTTTTTCCTTGACCCTCCCCTCTGGGAGGTCAGGGTCAGTTACAGTGGAGCTAGTCTGTTTGGCTAAAGGACAGCTCAGCAAGAACTAGCCAACAGCACATTAGGGAGTCTCCCAAGTTATTATGTCCTATAGAGTGTTTAGGTCCCTAGGCAGTATGCTGAAGCCCACCAAGCTATGGCAGCGAGATGGATCGGTTGCAGAGTTGTACCTCCTTGAATAAAATATTTTCCCCAAAATCCAAAGGTGACATCTTCAAATATATTATTTTGCCCAAAGAACAGTCTAAAATGCAAAGATACTCTATTCTCTGTTATAAAAGTCCATGAAAGCAGCTCTTTAAAAGCTGGAAATGGGAAAATTTTCTGCAATATTTACTTGAATTATTACAGAAAAATAGTTTCCCCTTTAATTTCCTATTGTTCAAATAATCAACCGAATGTTAAACGTCAAAAGGAAAAATGTGAATAGAAGTTGCCGAAGCATAAGACGAGTGATTCGTTGATCTTTACAAAATTTGACTTGATAGCCTAACAATGGCGTAGCCCTCATTGCTGAAATTAAAAAATCGAATGAAATCTTGACTTTGAAATTTAAAGTCTAATCAAATCGTGACATCCCACTTTATATCTAAAGTGCAGAATGTTTTTAACCCAGTATCATGTAGTTTTGATGATATTCCCATTATACATTTTTAAACAAACACACACAGATTTCAGGCGCCTCTCTACCATACTAAGAATATTTTTGCTGGATAGAATCACTGCTGTTGTGTATTGTGTTTCATTGAGGTGGCATGGGAAGTAAACACCACTTTGGTGGTTGCACATGGAGTGACAGAGGTTTTTTTTTTAAAAGTGCTATTATCTCCAGTCGGGTGTTAAATAACCATGTTATGGGACTCGGCATCCTCTGAGCTCGTTATTCTGTCCCAGGTGTTACAGGGATAAGTGTCCCCTTGAGCTCAGTGTTACAGCAGAATGTGTCCCCAGTGAACGCAGTTGGCCCTTCGGAAAAGGCGGTGGAATGCCACTTCCTCTTGTATGTGTGTGTCTATGTCTTTGGTCTCGGCAATATTCTCACCACTGGGATCAGAGACTCAGCTTGGCATTCTGGGAATATAAGTGCTGGCGTATCGGATGATGCTCTCCACAGCTGCTGTTTCTAAGAAAAGCTTTAGGACACACTTGCGCACACACACCAGACATGCATTCACATGAGCTACACACATGTAAAAACACAAGCAGATACAACATGCAAGCACAGGACTATATGTCACTGTCACACACACATGCACACTTACAGTAATATACTTTAAGCAGCAATTAACTGTCAAGCCAGGAGAGCATTTGGGAAGCCTAGACAGAGGTTACGCGGACACACAAGCTTAGCTACTTGATGTCATTTCCAGCAGCTTTGCTTTTATGCTCCGGCAACTGTTTGATGTGTGTGTGTGTGTGTGTGTGTGTGTGTGTGTGTGTTGTACAATGAGCGCTAACACTGTTTTTTCTCCTATGTTTTTCAATCTCTTCAGGCTATTTTCCATTGACCAGTAAAGAGCCGGCAGAGAGAGGAACAGTAGAGAAGGCGAGCACGGGCGGAGAGGATAATTGCATTTCTGGCTGCCCTGTGGGAACATGGGATATATGACCTCATCATTCACCTGTGAGGCTCTCCAGTAAACAACTCCAGATAGGTAGGAACAGCATCCGCAGACATACACAGACTCATGCAAATGCATGTAAAGCTATCTTTAAAGAGCAATAAAATATACAAATGTCGACATTGTGTGCGTAAACACACACAGCGTCATGAGTCCATGTTTTGCTTCGTTTAGAAGGATGACGGAAGCAGCTGTAGAGAGTGCACATGTCCTCCTAAAACCCTGTGATGTGACGCCATGTGATGTCATCAGCTGCCCCTCCCCACCGTCCTGCGATCAGAGGGAGAATGAGGAGTGTCGCCATGACAGTAAGAAGCAGCAGGAGCAGCAGGTGTGTGACACAAAATATTGTGTACAACATTAATAATGTGCTACATTAAAATAATGCACCAGCCACACACCCCACCACGCTTCACGTGTTCACTTTATGACAAATTGTGTCCTCACTTGCAGAAAAGCTGTAACCAGGTGCAACCAAAGAAAAAAGTTAAGGTAAGCTAAAATAATTCTGCCTCTCATTATTCATTCTTACTAAAGTTTCTTTTGCATTATACTCTGTGAACTTATATTGCTTACTTGTGTGTGTATTTCAGGCCAAAGGAAAGTTGGTGCGGAGTATGGCTGTCTGCGAGGAGTCATCATCATTTGAAGAAACCCAGGTAACACACACACACACACACACACACATTTGCCAAGATCATCTTCTAGCTCCTTAACATCACCACACTCAAATTACTTGTTTTTATTTTCCACCCTCTCAGGCATCTCCAGATGCAAACATCTCATCTAGCTGCCATGACAACGAGATAACTTCCTGTAAGGAGGAAGAACAGGAGAACAGCACAGACCCAAAGAAACCCTCACTGTCCAAAGGTGTGTGTGTGTGTGTGTGTGTGTGTGTGTGTGTGTGTGTGTGTGTGTGTGTGTGTGTGATTGATATCTCATAAAAGAGAGACAAGAGAAAGCAAATAAAATGTAATAAAATGGGATTCAGCGCCACTATTTAGATGTAGTTCTCCTGGGGTGTTTAATATTGCAGTGCGCTTTTTTGTATTTTTATTTTTATTGTCTTGTAATACATCCTGCCTGCCTGTGTTCACTCTCAGAGTCCAGTGTGGAGTACACCGACTCCACCGGCATAGACCTACACCAGTTTATTGTCGACACCCTCAACAGCAACCCCAGAGACCGAATGATGCTGCTTAAACTGGAGCAGGACATGATCGACTTTCTCACCAGCAATAGGTGTGTGTGTGTGCACGCGAAGGAGAATACATAACCTTGGGCACTCATTGAGCTATCAACCTGCTTAAACATGCTGTAATAAAACTTGTATTATAAATCCTATTAAAGACACGAATACACTATTATGAATACACTTTTATGCTAATTTAAGAAATGCTACCAGCTCATATATTATAATTCTGTCCATACAGCTTATTTAGTGTACTGATCAATATATTGAGCCAGTTATGTTAGTGTGGGTGTGTTTGAGCCACTGGGGATGAAATTGGACTGAAGCCAAAACAAACAACCAGTCTCAATCTACCTCCTTCTATCGCCTTGTCCTATCTCTCTCCTCCTCCCTCCCACCTTCTTTCGTTGCTCCCTCGTTTTCCTCTCTGCCTCTCTTTCTCTTTCTTCTCTTTCACTTGTATTTATATCCTGCCTCTCTCTTCCCACATCTCAGTTCCTTTAAGAAGTTCCCTCACATGTCGTCCTACCACCGTATGCTGGTCCATCGGGTGGCGGCCTACTTTGGCATGGAGCACAATGTAGACCAGACAGGCAAGTCTGTCATCATCAACAGGACCAGCAGCACACGCATGTAAGCATGCATAATGCATCTCCTCCTCCATGTAAAGCTTGGCCTTTTAGCGTTCATTGTGAAGTAACAGCAGTTCTTTGTCTTCAAGACCGGAGCAGCGTTTTCTGGAAGAGGTGCACAAGGACAAGACAGAAGAGATCCAGCGGTGGAAAATCATTTTGAAGAGAGACAACAGCTCAGATGACCAGGTCTGTCTGTCCTCTATCTCTATAGCTGCCTGTCTCTGCGGAGTTTCCTCTATAATTGACATTGATTGTATCCTATCAGCATTGTGACCTGTTCTCGTTTCTCTCCCTACAGACCCGACTTCACCCCTTACGGGAGAAACAAAGCAAGTCAATGGAGGAGAGAGAGGAGGAGTACCAAAGAGCACGAGACCGAATCTTCAACCAAGAGGTGAGACAGGGAGAAAGACAGAAAGGCAGTTATGACTTAGAGACATATAGGAGACTCACTAATTTCTCCGCTGTACTTTTACAGCCACCTTGCACCCAGGAGAGCGCCCATGCAGAAACCAGGTAACCTTGCCTGCAGTATATTCTCTCCATGTGCCTTTTCAGCTTTTTATATTTAGATTAGGACATTAATACATGTCTGTGTGTGTGCTGTGTGCAGGGCTGCGGAGGAGTACAATCCATATGCTGAGACCCAGAGGAGAAGGCAGCTCTTCAGGTAGAGCTCTGTCTGCACAGATGTGCAGTCATTTATCATCTTAATCTGGTCAGCCTGGCTGCAACAGAGCTTTTCAGATCATCTGCAGTGGAAACAAAATGAAGACCTAGATTTTTGTATCCCTTTAGGATACTCTGAAATCTTGATTCTAAAAACTGAAGGACATTTTTCATTGATAATTTATGTCAGTGAATCAAGGTTATAGTAGTTTTGAATGGATTTTTATTTCATGTCAGTATTTACTTTTCCCATTTCATTTTAGTTTAGTTAGTTTTCAGAGCACATTTGCTAATTTCGGGTTTGTTTCAGTTTTCAGAAGACTTGACATTCTAATGAGAGACATTGCAAAAGCTTACAACGGTTCTCATCTTTTCATTTTCATGCTACTTCAATGTCCGATGTAAAGCAATTGCTGCATAGTGTCCTGGAATGTAAAATTCAGTTTTTGAGGTTCAAGAGTTGACAGAAATGAATGTGCTTTTTGTTAGCGATGTATTATAGCTAAAATCTAAATCTAAAATTAATTTACGTTCATTCAGTTCAGTTTTAGTTTTTCTTAAAGGATGACAGTACAGTTCACTCCTTATTTTAGTCTCAGTTTTAGTCTACGATCCTATCCTTGCAGTGAATATATTCATGGCTCTCATTATGTGTGGCATACCAGCAGGTGTGGAAGCCATTTTTGTCCCCTATTCACATCCACGGCATGCAGTGATAAGGTTGTAGGATAATTCTGGATGTGCCTCACAGGGGGAGCCGTGACAGCTCAGGCTCCAGCTGGACAGGCAGCAGCAGGCAGAGTAGCACTGAGACCGACTGTCGCTATAGCAACGACCCCCGACCTTGGAGCAGCACAGATTCTGATTCGTCTTACCAATGGACGAGTCCCACCTCGAAGCCCCGCCAAGCTGCCAACCACAGCTGGGACGCACGTGGTTCAGGTGCGTCAGAATAACATTTAGAGACTTTTCAACACTTCTTTGTCGCACCTTAAAGGTGTAAATTCAGTCATCGAGTGAGGAGACACTTCACTCCTGTACCTGTGTGCAAGCAAACTTATTAGCGGATTTCATCACGACACCACACTTGGGAAAATCACTGTTTATAAATGATGCTGTCTGTTCTTTATTCAGCAGCATCTAATTAGCAAAAAGCGGTGAAAGTTCTTCTGGTGTGAAAATGTAACTCAATCTATGAACCTTCACACCATAGCTGTAAATTTTCACACAACACCTCCAGTCTTCTTTGCATACTCAAGAAAAACACGTCATTGCTAAGGGGCTGCACACACTAAGTTTTTAGCACAGGCAAGGGTGGAGTGTAGATTTATTGAAGTGGGGTTGTATGAGTTACTTATCCAAAGTCAGTGTTAGGGCTTTCACACTGACTATAGGATTATCAAGGCCAAAAAACTTCACGATAACGATATAATTGCCATATCTACAGCAAATTGAAACAAACGCACCCAATGCAATAAGTATAATTCATATTCAACTTAGTTTAATTGTGCGTTTTAGCTCTTTTTTGGCTTCTGGCTTTAACGTTAACGATAAAAATGCTTACAAGAAGTGTACAAAAAGATTAAAATTATTTAAAAGGAGCTGGTTTATTTACGCAATATAAGCATATGTATGTCATCAATATTTATTTCTTTAAATATCAGGGTTATCTATACCAGTATAGCGCAACACCTCTAGTCACTCTAGTAACTGCAGTAGACGGAGGTCGGCATGCCCTAGCAAAACAAGCTTGAACCCCTTAAAAAAAGGCCCACCTAAAAAAAAATCAATATCAGTTTAAATGTACGCTTTATTTAGAATGTTGTATTTTACCTTGCAAAATATTGGGGTTGCTGGTCTACTGCTACCTCAATTGGTTAGCTTTATTGTGTGACTTTGGTGAATCTGAGCTTAACATTTAAAACACCAAAGCCACACAATAACATAATTACACTAACCCAATGAGGCAGCGGTAGACCAGCAACACGTGTTCTCCATGGTAAAATTACTGGTTTTGTCAGTTGAGTCAGCTGACTTTGATAAGAGTGTAGATAACGGATAACAGGGCTGTCTCACGGCAAGGTAAAGCCAAAATCACCTAAATATAGCATACACTAAAACGGATATAGATTTTTTTTTAGATGGCAAAAACCATTTTGTTGTTGCTCCTGTAGCAGTACATTGCTTGACTTACTTGTTGGTGTGCCTGCCTGTTTCTCCAAACTGGCGTCGCACCAACTGCCATCTATTGTTGGTAAAACCCTTACTATGGATAAGTATCTCATACAACCCTACTTGAAAAAGCCCAAATTATCGCTTTCAAGTGTTGAAGTATGAATTTGTTATATGCTGCCATAATAAAGCTTTTCCTCTTCATTTTCTCATCTTTACTCCCTCTTCCACTTTCACTCTCTTAGGCTCCATCTCTCTTTACAGACTGCCATCCACCTGTCCCCACCCCTCCTCCCCTCCCATCCTAGATGAGCCGGCTCCTAACTCTGCCTACATAATGGAGAACGGGATCCCGCCTGGAAGCATACTAGTGAACCCACTTACTGGTACATAAGACACTAACACACACTTGCAAGTAAGATTACATGTACGACACATTCACGTTTTTTTACACTTAACCCTCTGACATCTTAGGGCAGCCTTTCCTGAATCCTGATGGGACCCCTGCTGTGTACAACCCTCCGGACAGTCAGCAGCCAATCAGGAGCCAGACTCAGCTGCAAAGCTCTCCCTCTCAGCACCAACAGCAGCAGGTAGCACACACACACACACACACACACACACACACAGCAGAAATTGTTTGATATTCCAGACATGTTCAGACTGACATACATACATGTTGCTGTTTGTGTCTTTATCTTTGTCCCCATATGTGTGTGTCTCTCTCAGGTGGTTCAGTATTCATCTGTCTCTTACACAGCCCCACAGATGTTGCCTGTCACTCCCTCACAGCCATACACCACAGTATGTATCGCTGTACAGTCTGATAACGGCTGCACATACCTATGTTTACAGTGTGCGTGTATGTTTACAGGCGTCCATGTGCGTATTGACCTCCTTTCTCTCTCTACCAACAGATTGAAGATCTCTCCTCGCAGCTTGCTCATGTAAGCTGCCAGTCGACGGGTGAAGCCCCGCCCCTCTACCCTCCCAGTCAGGGTTACATCTATGCAGCCCCTCCTCCTCCTCCCCCTCCCAACCCCACCAGCTACTGCCAACCCTCACCTCAGGTATGCACACACATGCACTTTATATTCTCATGTGCCTTTTTTGATTAAGTGCATGAAACATTTATTTTCTTGTCATGTATATTAAACCTTGCTGGTTTAGGAAAAAAAATCTGCAAACGTTCTGTATTGATTAGCTTTCAATTTTTGTTCCACAATATATGCCATTTAAAGGAAGAGTTTAAGGTAATTAATGGTAAGAATAAAGCTAGAATTTTTCATATTTTCCTATAGTTGCCTGTGTATTACTACAGCCAGTACCCTACCTCAGCTCAGCACCCATGCAAGCCTGTCTCACCCAGCCAGCACATCCACAGCCAGGCAGCACAACCAACAGGTACGTCTCACCTGTCTGTCTGTCTGTCTGTCTGTCTGTCTGTCTGTCTGTCTGTCTGTAACAGACGCAGGCCGTGGCAGTAGAGGAGGGGGCCGTTACACTGTCAGAGATGTAGTCTGAGGGTCTCACAGTGAACCGGTCTCTTTTCCTGCTGCTTCTATTCTTCGCAACGACAAACAGCGAGGAGACACACATCTCAACGCTGTCATGTGTCAGAATTTAGAGCATTTTAATGAGCAAATGTATTTGAGCACCGAACAGTCTGTCATCACCTTCTAGGCATAGTGGCTGTTAACAAAATAAACTAGAATAAATGTTTCTAATTATACAATACGCAAAGCGGCTACGTTGGAACAGAAATACAAATGACTCTATCAGCAGGACTGAATTAATGATGGAAGGAAATATGTGGATTTTCCAAGCAGTGTTTTTTGGTGCTGTTATCATTTAAGTGCAGTGTAAATACTGAATTGAAAGATTAAAATGTATCAAATGAACACCATATGAATTACAGATGTATATATATATGATTTTTATGTCAGTCTTCAAGTTAAAATAAATAATAATTCATAAGAACAGAAAAATACCCAAGTTCTTACATGTGGAGGATGGAAGTTGAAAATAATTAAAATGAGTCGATCAATTAATTTATATGTAATAAAATTTGCCAAAATAATATTCAAAATAACTATAGAATTTTTAAATTAATAAAATATGACATGAATTGATATTTCTGTTTGATTTTATTCTACTTTCCTATTTAATTTTCCCTTTTATTTATTTATTATTATAATTATAATTTTTTTTGTCAGCTTCCATACTTCCACACCAAGATAATAATAATTCAAAGAAAAAAGTCTTATTTAATTTATCAAGAAATAAACAATTTCTAAAACATTTGCCCTCTCTTTCTACGGAACAGTTTGTTACTGCTGTATCAAGGCTTCCTCTTATATACACGTCTTTATATTTGTTCTAAATAACGGCAAAACTCTCTCGTGGATCAGTTCTTATATTAACCTTTTCTAAACAAATTGCAGTGATGAAATATGTTGTTAATAATCTCTTTTATAACTGTGTGTTTGCAGCAGGTTACACCCCTGCTGTGGGGGTGCAGCAGCAGTCTTCACACCCCCAGACCCAGGCTGTGCTAGGGACCTACTCACCAATGGCCTCTCATCAGCGTAGCGTAGTTCAGGTAAACACAGAGCACCCAAAGGTCTCATTCTGCGTCAGCCTCCAGCAACTCAGCCCCCAAAAGAAGCGTTTAGCAGTTCAGAAAGTGCTTGTGGTAGCAAATTCTTCAACTTTACTTTCTTCTTTTTTTCTACAGGGAGGTGTTTCAGTGTCCTATCCCCAAAGTAAAGTTGTTGGTGAGGCAGGTTACTGCTGCGTGGTGGCCCCCCCACCCCTCCACCACGGCAGCTGCCATCCTCCCAGCTGCACCAACCTCAGCGCCCCGGCCTGGAGCGCACAGTACTGATGATGCCTCGACGGATGGAGCGATGATACACGAGTTCCTGCGTGAATTCACATGCATACACACACACACACATTCATAACATAAACACCTTTTTATCACACTCCCTCACCTACACCCGCCTTCCCCCTGACGATGCCCACAGGGTTCACACTTATAACAAGCATGCACACACACACACACACACACACACAAACACAAACACGCATAAACACGCACATATACACAGAAATGTACCACTGTACCAAAGCTTAATAGTATATATCAGAGCTGCTGTATTGAATGCATAATTTATATACACAAATGGAGTTTTATATTGATATTAAATTATATATTGTGTTCCAAGGAAATGCACTGTGTGAATAGAATAAAGTGCTGTGGCTGGATTGACAATGTCACATTTCTATATCATCTTGGCTCTTTGTTTCCTCCGATGTTAATGATGATAATACAGGCGCGGCGAGGTGCGTGCACCCGGGAATAAAGTACATTATAAGAAGACATACTTCATGTTCATAACAGTATCACATGATAATGAGAATGATGTGTGCACTGCGGGGAAGCAGAGACACGGGTTGTTAACCTACCACTGAGTTCATAAATGGGAGACGAACGTCGTTGACTTAATTTCTGAATAACAAGCAAGTGAAAGATTTTGCATTAATAGTCGATCATTAAGGGCATTAAGTTTTAGGGAATCTATTAGGAGCCAAGATGCTCACATGGTGGGAGATTTCTCACAGTCGAATTACATAAACAGCATAAACCATTGTCAGTTACTCTATCAAACCAGTGAAGGATTCTCACTGAAACATTAGCGCCCCCTCCTGCTTGAAAACTCTCAGTACACCACTGCTGTCCAACCGTGCTGCTGCAGGGCCACTGGCCTGCCAGCTTTAGGTGTCTCTTTCCTCTAACACACCTGATTCAAATGATCTGCTCGTTATCAAACAGCTGAAGCTTGTCAAAGGCTTGATGACGAGTTAAGCAGGGTTAGACAGCACTGCAGTACACTGTCCACACATAAAACAACAGGTAATTTAACAATTTGTTCATTCCCTCATTAGTTGTACAGAATGTTTCATACATAACTGATCAATTGTTAGCACATTTAGGAAGCAATTATTTGTTAATTTGAGAAGCTGGAATTAATAAAATGTAGAGGTTAGAAATGAGTGGCTGGATGTAACAAAGCGACTCAAGGTTTGTATGCAAGTTGAATATACACACAGATAAGCACACATATGCAGCGTAAATGTAAACATTTCAAAGTATATCTGTACCAAACTTAAGATTTTAGACTCATCAGAACTAAGGTTGTGGCATTTTTATCAAACTAAGTATAGTCTAGGGCAAAAATGGGTTAACAGGTTATTGAAATGTATGCAAATAGATTGACAAACTATTATTTAAAATATTTCTATCAAAGGGGAAATGGTGTACATTCAATCGTCCCTTTTTCACAGCATACATTTGAATTCATAGCAGGAAACGCACAGGTGTTACTAATAACATTAATGACCCGCTCTCTATTCAAGCGTTCATTCAGTCATGGCCGTGTGGCAGCGAGTCGTCATGCACAATAGCAGGACCCTCAAACTGAAGAAGGTACCGTAAATGGAATAAAACCACCACTAATTTTATTATTTGCACCTTTGCGTTTCCAATTGTGACATGTGAAAAGTCTGCTCAAATATACAGATCAATATCCAATTAAATTAGTCTTTACAAATGCAGAGAACAATTCCCTGCACCCTGAAGCTATGGATTAAATACCTCATACAACTTTGACAGGAAAAAAAAAATCCCAATTCACAAACAGCTGTGATCAGAAAATGTAAACATTTTAACAAATATAAAACAAAAACACTTATTTTGTATTGTAGATGTGTACTACTGACCCTGTACTAGTTCTACTTTTTCCCCATTTCATTTTATATTTATTTTATTTTTTCTTATTATTCATAATTACTTAGCTGTTTATATTTTTTTCATGTATTGTATTTTTTGTGTTGAACTTAGAATTTGGTCACACTGATTTTTTTTATGTACATATAAGTATTTATTACACTGATTCCATTTCTGGACACACAGAACCATTACATTTTGTAAAATGCTTTTCTACAAAACACCTTCTTTCATGCCTGAAAAAAACTGATAATAATAACCGATGATAAGCCGATGTGCATTATTGTTCAGATGCTGGGTAATTCATTTTGTACAGAAAGAGATTTATACTCTCCCCAACAAATTCAATGAAACATATCCATCATCTCCACAAGGCTTTAAAATTAAATTTAGATTTCATAACTGCAGTATTGAATGCAATATTTATACAGAGCAACGGTTTCAGAAAGCCAGCTCTATTTTTGTCCTTTCTACATTCAGACACGCACAAACACACAGCAGCAGCAGCAGCAGTGCAGGTTCCATGATCTTTAATAAAAGGCACATGTACAGCCATAGTGAGATGAGTGAGTCCACTGGCATAGAGACGAAGCATTAAAACACAAATACAGGAAGTAGAGGCCAGGAGGAGAGAGATCTATCTGCTTTACAGTAGAATCTACTTAAGTAACATCTTCTCCTTCTCGTTCAAGTAAGTCTAACACTAATATGTCACTGTGGTAAGGTAAACCCCCCCGTCCCTCCCCGTCCCCACCCCTGCCACGCACAAACACACAATCCATTACCACCCAAAGTCTGATCTTCCAGTAGGAGTCTTCTCCAGAGGGTCTTTGAGCTCCGAGCAGCTGAATATCGCCCAGAGAGACTCCCAGTTCGGGGTGTTGCCTCGTCCTCGTGGGTCCTTGCTGTCTCTGAGTTCATCCATCACGTGCAGCTCACACTAGGGATGGAAGCTTCCTTATATTTTGCACCGAGACCCAAAATCCAACCAGTACTTTTTTTTTTTTACTGCAATACAACCTGGCCCAGGTTCTCTGTATGTCTATTAGTTGGTGCATTTGATGAAAGAAAACTACCCAAAGAAACCCTAGTTATTAACAAAACTGGATCAAAGGTGGTTGGCTGTTTTTACTGATTTTTAAACCCATTTCTGCCAGTAAAAGGAAAAAAATAGGATTAAAACTTCTTGCAAGTCATTATGAGATACTTTCTTTAAATAGTATTGGAAAAACAATAAAAACAACTCATTTTGATATACTAAGTCATTATTTGGAGGCTTCATTATTTCAAAATACAAACATATTATTTTGAGTTTTTCCCATTATTCTTGAAATACCGAGTTACTATTTTGAGACAATTTCTCACTACTTTAAGATAGATGAATGAAGAATATTTCAACCCAATAAATTCGTATTTTGAAATACCATTATTTTGTGATATGAAGTCATTATGTTGAGTCTCTCATTATAATGTCTTACAGGATCTTTTAAATTTATAAAAATGAGCTTCCACAGAGACATATTGATCATATTCAAAAACATTTTTAAGTCTTTCTTGATGGCAGGAGTAACATTCCGTGACTGGAAAAATGTGTGAAAAATACAATGCAACCGATACTGATCTTTTGGGCTGATACTGATAAAGGACTTTCGAAATCTGATAATTTATTTGACGTAAAAAAAAAAAAAAATCTTGTACAATCTCAGTAAAATATACATATTTTTTCTAAATGATTGTGACCAAGATGCACACTAAGCTGAACACGTTACAGTTTTAGTCGTCTGGTGAACAAACTATGTATTTGTTTTTATTTCTGTACTGCAGTTTCATGTTACTCACTACAGCAGTAATGAACTAACATCGGCTAATATATCTCTTACTCTGAAATCAATAATATTTTTGAACAAAAATGTTAAATAAGAGCATGAAAAACTTTGCCAGCTAAAATAATAAAATGTTTACATTATAACGTTATAGGGACCCAGTTGTTACTGTACTGAATTAAATTAGCAAATAATCAAATTACCAAAAAGCTTCTGACACACAGTGAACCTGGGGGTCTGTTTGTAATCCAAAGACATGTCCTTAAGGTTTGTACTGTTTTTCACATAGGGACACATTCACAAGAATCTCAGTTATAATCTGTTTACACACACTCACTAACACACACACACACACACACACACACACACACAGGCAGCCAGTCACACGCTAAAAATCCAAAAAGAAAAAGTTCACAGGTACTTAAATATTTAGGGTTAAGAGAAATAAAAATGGTATTAGTGTTGAAGGTTAAATATAACCACAGCTGGAGGAAGAAGTCGAAGAACTAAAATATGCATGCAGCCAGGCCGTCTCTCCTCGTGATGAAAGGTAAAAGGGGGTTACTGGGGGGAACGCGGTCTTTCGTCTGTTCTGGCAAAGATTGAGGCGCAAAAATGGACACTCTTGCCAAGACAGAAAGAAATCGTTGAGTAGACTCAGGCATAAAGTGTGTAGAGGGAAGGGACAAACACACTCGCTCTCTCTCACTCACACACACACACACACACACACGTCCTCCACATCCATTCACATGTCCAAAGAACAGCTCAGTAGAGTCAATCACTCGAGTTTCACATTATCTTTGGGACATTTCAGAATAAAAGCAGAGTTTGGGCCACACGCCAGGGTCCGTCACTAAACTCTCTTTCAGTTATTCCCACACGCACACAAACACGCACACATGCAACAAATGTACCCAGCAAATCCTGCTTTGTTTGGTGTGTGTGCTACCTTTGGCTGCGGGTGTCAGGGGTGAAAGGTCAGACACAACCTGACCTCAGAGAGCCTCCACAGGTACACACCGACCATCCCAGAACCCCCTCCCTCACCTCCGCTCACCCCAACACCCCCCGCCTGTGCCTTCGCAGGTTTCATCCAACTCCTCCATCCCATAACAATGCCCACCCATCTCCACAGCAACTCACAGCTCCCCAAAGCAAGGGGTCTCACTATCTTGTAAAAGGAGGTAAGTGTAATTAGTGGTGTGTGTGTGTGTGTGTGTGTGAGTGTATGGAGGCGTGTGTACCCTGCGTGAATGTGTGTGTGTGTGTGTGTGTGTGTGTAGGTGTTAAGAGGTATCAGTGGTTCAGTGGTGTCTCTCTTTAATCTTCATCTTTTTTCTCTCTCAGACCCTCCGTCACCCTTCTTCTTCTTCCTCGTCCTCCCTCCTCCTCCTCCTCCTCCTCCTCCTCCTCCCTGCTCACTCTTTATTTTTGGACTTGGAAGATGAACAGGCGCAGGTTGATGTTTTTGGCGGCCAGCAGTTTGTTGCACTCCACCGAATCGGAGATGGGCAGAGGGACGTAGTCGGTCTCGTTGGCGTCGTTGCAGAAGGAGTGGTGGTGGATGACCGGCTTGATCCGCACATCGTCGTACGGCCCCTTCAGCAGCAGGAAGGAGCACTCCAGGGCAGAGTTCACCTGCACACACACAAACATGTTACTGTATGAGGCAGAGTCCACATGTACACGGGTATTTTTAAAATGCTTATTTTATCTTTTTAGATCACCCTGGAAGGACAAAAAGTCCTTTTCAGTGAAGATTTTCACAAACTCTGTTTTAGAGTTTTTGGCTTGTATCATCAGAGTTTGCGCTTCTATCTCCCACGAGGGCGTCACAAATGAGGCCACATTTCGTGCAACAGCGGACAAGACCAAATAGTGCTGGCTCTAACCTTGATTAAGATTATTTTTTGCACGCATACATTGAAATATAGCAAGCGGTGTATTTGCGTTCAGAAGAATATTTACTCTATGAAGATCTGCAGTTTTTGAAGAAGAATACAAAGAAGTCTGAAATCTTGCGTTCATATCGTCAGCGGCAAACTGTCAACAGATTACTTCCTGCTCTTCAAAATAAAAGTATTCCTGTTAACACAATCCAAATTAATACTACATTACCAACAGCAGGTAATCCTTACATTTAACTTTTTTTGGGGGTGGGGGTTGGACAAATTATTTAAATGTAACATTGTCGTTTCCATTATTTTATTGTATGTGTGTCCTTCCTGGAACAAGGAACCCTGAATGTATTTTATCTCAAATTAAGGGTGAAACATTATGACAGTAAAAGTAAATTCTTTTGAGGCAAAATTGTAATTTTATCAAATTAAACTGACATGGCATGAATAAGAGAACAGCAAAGCTCCCACTGCTAACCTCAGTGTTTTACTCAACTACATGAAAGCAGATGTGTTAAAGTTGTGGGCTTGTTGCTTTGACGCAAATCCTATTGAGAAATTTGCAACATGGATGGCAGCAAGAAAATAGCTTCTCAATACTGTTAGATAAGTAGTGGCAATCACTCAGTTGTTCTTAACCTCTTCAGCATCATCAGCCCTGAAAATAAGCATACACTAAAAAACGGTAAAAACAAAATAAATAAATAAACACGGACAGAGAGCAGGGTGAGTACCTTGCTTTTGAGGATGAGCTGGAAGGAGAGTGTGCGCTTGCAGGAAAGGTTGGGGTTGCGCTCGGAGTCATTAACGCGGGCCTTCAGCACCCACGTCTGGTTGAGAACGGTGAAGCGTGGCGTTTCATAGTACAGACGAGTGATGAAGTCATCAGTGCGGTACGGCCTGAACTGCACCTCTGAATGGACAAATAAGTGGATATGAAGCAGGACAGGTCATGTGGGAGGTAAAGAGGGTTTTTTTCTTATATAAAAGGAGGATATGTGCTGCATTGAGATAATTTCTCACACTTCACAGACATACCTGTCTTTATTTATTTTCTTTATCTACCTGTAAAGCCGATCTTTTCGTAGCAGAGCAGGCTGAAGATGCTGTTATAGAGCTGCATGTCTCTGCGGTGGTTCTGGTCCATCTCTCCCAGTATTCCCATCAGCTCTGTACCAGTCTTGGTGGGATGGGAGCACTCACTCTCATGTGCTGGCAGCTCGTGGAACGGACCTTGCCAAGGGCAGCCAATCCTCTTGTACTTACACTGCGTCACCCTGCCAACATAAAGGCAAGTGTGAGTTAGAAGAAGAACTAAAGGACGGAAAGAAGCGGCTTCATATAAATTAAATCCTTTACGTTGGTGCTTTGTGATGAATACCTGCACTTTCCTGCATCGAGTGGAAGGTACTAATAATATCAAGGTGCTAATTAACCCAGGTGGTGAACAAAGGCTAATTAATACTGTTCTAATGATATGTTTCTGCTTAGAGACAACTGCAAGGAAAGAAACCTGGATTTATATCTGTAACATCCTCGACTGAGGCGCTTTTCACTGAATACCTCTTACATTCTCAGCAGTGAAAGTGAGTTATTAATAATGTGAAAGGTACTAGTTAGCCTCTGTGGTGAACCATAGATAATTAAAACCACACTGACGTAAATAATTTGATGTAAAAGTTTTATCTTATACATTTAACTATTTATAGCTGTGTAAAAGTATCTGAAAGGGATGACGTAGTTTGGATTCGCTACTTTAAAATACCTGTATCTAAACGACTGAGGTTGGTACTCACATGGGTAAACCATCCTAAAAACCTAAAACATTTTTTTTCTGACAAGAACAACATCTTTATGCAAGAAGCAGTCAGGTCCTCTCAGGAGAGCAGCACATTTTTCTGTCTGACCTGACCAGAAACCTGGTGACTGCCTCGGCCGTTGTCATGGTAACATCAGCACGGGCACAGCTGTCCTAAGCAGGGTCACCTGTCGCCATAGCAACAACCTCATAGGATTTCACGCATCTGAATTCAAACGGCCTGAGCGTCACACACTCAGCAAACAAACAGTCTGTGATCACATCAGCTGGTTTTCTCCTCTGAAGTAGCAGGTCACATGCTCCCCCGCCTTCCCCAAATTAACCCCGTGTGATACTGTAACAAAACGCACACA
The DNA here is from genome assembly GCF_030273125.1 of Centropristis striata. Lineage (NCBI taxonomy): Eukaryota > Metazoa > Chordata > Actinopteri > Perciformes > Serranidae > Centropristis > Centropristis striata. The sequence continues at coordinate 28,092,402 of NC_081530.1, forward strand.
CCCATGTCTTAGTCTGTGTGTGTTCAGTTTGTGCACAGCTTCCGTTTTCATGTTTCTGTTTCGCTTTGTAATAAGAGTCTAAACTCACTTAATCAAAGCGTTTGTAGCCATTTTTATTTGAACATCTTTTGGGAAACTAGTCAATCTTTTGGAGACACTTTTCATACAAGTGTTGACTACAGTGAAAAGTGATTTTAAGGACCTGATTCCTTCTCACATTCTGCCTCTATTAAGCCTTTTCCACCATGAACTCTGGTTCTGTTCAGTATTCTTGGAGTCTTGGTGCTATCTAGTGAACCAGCCGGCATTTACACCAGTTTTGAGCGGAACCATTGTAATCAAGGATGTGTCATCAATGGGCAGTGTTGCACAACGCACAACTGTAGTAAACGGTTGTAGCAAGATGGCAGATTGCTCTGATTTCCTTTGAGATCTATTGTTATCACAGGAAAAAACAAAAACAAGCAGGGACCAACTATTACTGATAAGAAAACAAGTAAGGGCGCTTTCATAGCCGACAGGGCTGTTTGGTTAGTCAGAGTGAAATAGATCTTAATCCTGCTCTGGTGTTCCTACCAAACACATTGGGAAAGAAATGCTCAGCCTGTTGACGCTCTGGGTTGTCAATAATGTGTTGATCCATAATTTCTGACATGCTGTGATCAGACTGTATAATCAGAGAAGATGAGCCTCGATTCACTTCTACCACCATCTGAATCTTATTATTCTTATTTTGAGCATTACTTTGAGAAATCTGCAATGAGAAATTTGCTTTAGTTCAATGGTAGTCTACAGAGGGAAACTAAACAACACAAATTTCATCCTTATTTGATTAGGAGCCGACAATCAGCTGTGTTTTGGTTAATTTCCTTTAATTTAAAACGAGGACGCTCGCAGGTAAAAACGACAAAATATTTTAACGGAAGTGCCTTTCGTTTAGACGGTGACGGCGTTTTGGGGGCTTAAAGACGCAAAAATCTGAAACCACCTTCCAAAGTGGAAAAGTTAAATACGCTCCGCCGTATCGTGTCCGTCTACACTGCCAAGACGCAAAACTCTGCTCAGATCTGCTCACGTCACGTATGTGTTTACGTCACATACATGTTCCAGTACAGGAAAATAAACAAACGTGGGATTATTTCCATGCGTCGGACCTTCAAGCTGCTCTGGCAGCTCTAACAAACTTACAGGAGTCTTTCCGCCAAATGTACAGGATATGTACAGATAGTATTAGTGAACAGAGAAGGATCTGGAATTACCTCTATCACATTTTGGATGCAGCAATTCGTCGGAGGCGAGCCAGACGGCTGTGAACGAGACCTGGGAGATCTAGTGATGGTGGAGAACTTTGTGGAAGGAGAAGCTGATGAAAATGTGTGGCGTGAAAACTTCTGCATGCCCAAAGATGCTCTTATGGCTTTAAGTGATGCCGCCTGGCTGCATACAATCGAATTTCACACACTTTTGCGTCATCGTATGCACGCAGATTTCCTCCCGAAAATGCTCGTCCAAACGAGGAATAAAAAGTGAAGACGCGACGCCACTTTTGCATCTTCTGTTCAGACCGTCCTCGTGTAAACGTAGCCTTAGACTCCATCCTCTTTCCAACCTCTGGAATAAGACAGGCCCACTTTAGTTCACACTTCACGTCAAGGAAAACCTACTAATTTTTGGGGGATCCAACTAGGAACCAACTTTTAGCATTGCAAACAGATTTATTTTTGATTAAAACAATCACAAACTAGAACAGAACCCTGTTCTATGCCTGGCTTCATGATATTGATATGATAAAAATATTGCTCCCCTGGATGAATGTTTTATACATTTTAAAGTGAGCGTAAAGTGGGTGCCCATCATTTCTACGCACGGCTCTGCCTTTATCAATTTAAATGTGAGCGGAGGGCACGATCAGATCTCATGTCTGCTCTCAGCTTGTGTACGCAAATTTGAGTCAGCGTGAAGTCCACACGTCTGAGTCTGAGAATTGATCTTAGACAATTGTATCGATGCATGGAGCTGATAAAACTCTGCAGTGGTTTGTTATTTAATGGTGACAAACCAAAGCATGTTTAGGCTTCATCATTTATCATTCAAACATCGTTTAAAATGAATACACCCTGCGACCGTGAAATTCTTAAAACAGAATACCAGCCGAGGCTGTTAAATGTTGTTGTCTTCTGCTATTAGATGTTTACTGTTATCCGGCTCGGACACTGGAGCGTCAGCGTCTCCTCCACCCCTGGTGGTGCCCAGATAGAAACATTTACAAGCAGCGCAGCCCTAGCTCCATGTTGGTGGTAAAGGTTTATCTGTGCCACTTCTTCAGCCACTTCCTCAACACCATACACTGCCATTCCCTACCTGTCCACCAGAGGCCCCCATACTCTTTCACCAGACTTTGTCTTTTACCTGTTCTCACTTCCCTCATCAGTGACCCACAATTAAAAACCAGCCAAGATCATTAGTTCCTTTGCCAGCTCATTTAGTTGCCATGTTCTTTGTACTTTGGTTTCAAGCAACATGATGACTATGAATCTGCTCCTGGACCTGAATTTGAATCTACCTGCCTACTAACACCTGCCTGGAAGTTCGTTGCATGCATTATGCATTATAAATAATTTGCACCAGTCTTCCTGTTTCATTTGCCTTTGGATCCTTTCCCTGCTGCCCCCACTCCCTATCATGACATGTGCTTGTGTGTGTGTGTGTGTGTGTGTGTGTGTGTGTTTTGGTGAATATACCTGTCTTGGCACTCCTCTTTCTGGTGTCTCTCTAAGCTGGAGCGGGGGAACTGTTTTAGGCAGAAGGTGCATTCTGTCGGCAGCTCACTGACAGCTTTCTCCACTGCAAGGTTCCTGCAGCACAGGTTCTTGCTGATCTCACACCTGCACAAATGAAGGAAACCACACGTCATACCTCAGTGCAGTGGTAACATCTGTGGTATGTTAAGAATGTACATACTAGTCTGTGAACATTGCACAAGCATGAAACGCTAGTTACGTGATGCTTCTCTCAATCGTTGGTGGTAATTTCAACACATACTGTTCGTGTAGGACAGTATGTGATGAAACTCCTGTTGACATGCAAAACAACAAACAAGTCAATCAAGTTCTCCTGTGCTCATGCATCAGGGATGATTGCAAAAGTAATCTGAAGATAACAAATACGATCCAGAGTGGCTTTTGGGGGCTTCTTACCACTATAAAAAGTTTTTTTCCTTCTGTTTGAGATCATTTTCATGCTGCTTTAGCTCAAGCATATTTGTGCGTTTTCAAAGCTCAAATTGCTATTGGCTAGCGTCACATACTCCCTGACTCAGAAGGTGCAGAAAAGAAAAATCAAATTTTTGTTAAATTCTTCCAAGAGAGACATAATGTTGATTGTTTTCATAAATGACAAAATGGTGCGCAACTTTAGATGTTGTTTCCATAAGGAATTGTGGGACAGTATTCCCTTTTTTATTTTCGTGAAGGATGCTCCAGTGTGTCCTACGCTAACGGAGATAGGACAGGAAGCACTGAAGCACCGTTCCTCAGCATTTAGAGAGTTGAATTCATTTCATTTGACTGCAGCCTATGTCTACAGGGAGCTTGGTGTACCTGCAGTTGGGACATGTGGCCTGTTCCTCCTTGAGACGAGAATCAGCCAGGAGGTGGATAAAACAGCCTGCACACATCAGGTGTCCGTTGGTACACTGTTGTGGGTAAAAAGTTCAGGCAACAGTCAAACAAAATGTATGAGGAAAGAGCAAAAAATCATTACTGTAGATACTAAGAGGGAAGAGGCACAGGGAAAAAAATATAAAATAAAATAAAAAATATATATATATATATTTGAGTTAGTTAAAGCTTGAAAGTTGGGAAATTGGAATGAAACTTTCTCTTGCCAAATGTTGACAAAAATGTGAACATAATTTGTTACAGAGGTTGTGGTTTATTTGAATTATATTAACTGGGTCTGCTTAAAAATAGATATTTTGGGAAAGCATCCAAGAAAAAATGGGGACTTTTTTAGTATTATACCCAAATCATAACACATAATTTGGGAGAAATATCATTAGTTGTGATTGGCTAGGACTAGGTGTGTTTCTTTAGAGTCTATTTTAAATAAATTTTAATGATGGATTACCTAAAGCTGCCAACAACAATGGAGTAACAGAAAAGAGACAGTCTGAGCCTTTGGAAGTTGAACTGCAAAACAACAACCTAGGTTGTACTTTTATAGAGAGAGATGTGGAGTTGTATATTTTTAAATGTAAATCATGGCATGACAAAGTTGGTGGGATGTGTGGAGTCCTAATTGTATTAACTTGTACTTCTCTTAACACATGTTAAGATAAGTATCCATGTTGAGGTCAGAAGATTGTGTATGGTAAGAATGACAACTTGTGTTTACACAGTATTGTTAATAATTTTTTTGTGCTGCATGGTCCACGAGGGCATGTAAATGTTTAGGGCTAATTGAACAATTATTAATTACAAATGTGTTCACTTGACATTGAAGAGAGCAGTTTGAGGTCATTAAGGAGTGTGTTGTTGTGGGTTGAAGGAAAGGGCAAAAGATTATTAAAATTTCGGCTTTGGTTGGCTTCTGAATGTTTGCGTTTTTATGTGGGGTTTGTGGATGTGGCTTTTTATGAGGGTTATTGGATATTCACAGTATAATGTTATAAACTTGAGCCGGAGCAGCTGGCCACTCAGCCTGGGTGTGTCTGGTCTCTCAGCCTCATGGCTCAGCTTGCAGCATATAGACAGTTAGGGCCTGTGTAACCCTTAAAATAAATGGAGCTGGCCAACATATTCAACAGGTTGACTCTGGGGATTGGAGCCTGGGACACATGGGGAGTTTCTAATATGAGGTCCAGCTGTTTTGCTGTCGTTTGACGGTAGTTTTAGGGTTATGAGGGGAAGGTTTGTGATTGACACCACGTTTACCTGGTATACAGACGCCTTGGGCAAGTCTAGGCACACGGTGCAGCACAGCACTGAGTACAGTCTCTCCTCCAGCTTTCCTGACTCTCCCTCGGGCAATCTCACCCTCTTCTTGGGTGGCTCGTCCTGGTCAGGCTCGGGCCCTTCTCTCCGTATGCCGACCTCCTCCTGCATGGCTGCGACCCCGGCCACTGCCTCCACCGCTGCCCCCACGGCCCCGACCCCCATGCCGGCCGAGGAGGAGCCAGGGGCGGCCACACCGCCCACGTCTCTCTCTTCCAGCGAAGACATGACGACGACAGTCTAGAGATTCTCTGAGATGAACCTGCAGCGACCAGGCTGCGCCCCAAATGTTAGCAGGTTAGCTCAGGGCTAGCTTACAACCTGTCAAGCTAACGGTCAGCTGATACCTAGCTAACGCTAGCTAGGCTAACGCTACGGCAGCAGGCTGTCAGAAAGGAATGCAAGCTAACTTATTATTATTAATAACGCCACCCTCCACTTACGAACTTGGAATTTAACAAGCCAATGATTGTGTAATAACGAGATCATGTGCAGAATGTAATTACGACTTAATTGACTAGTTTAGTTGACTTACAGTGAGGCTAGCAGACTATGCGGCTAGCTACGTTGACAAAAACACAGCAGTCCTCTCCCTTAGCCCAGGCAGAACAAAAACAACTCAGGCGTCTCTCAGCTGTTGTTGTGCTCTCGACGCCGTTATTCGCAATGACAGCAGATTACACCGATGCACACCGACGGCCCAGCTCGGCTGCTCATCTAACGTCCCTGCTCCGGTACCGGCGGACTGTCCACGGGACCCACGGGACCTGTCGGTGATTAAAGCCGCGGCTAGAGACACTTCTGCTGGGACTCGTCTCTCTGGCTACACAGCCATCTTTGTTTTTTTCCTGTCCGTCTCCCCCGACTTCACCCTGCACAGCCTTTACGACTCCGGGTCACATTCGTTATTACTCAGGCAGGTTCTCGATCGTGGCTTATTACAAAAGTAGCGCATTTAAAAGTAAATATTTTGAATCTGTATCGGCCTCTGAGTGCCAGTCACTACTTCAGTGCAGCCGTGTATTGGCTGACAGCGGAATGTTTTATTGTGGCAGATGACTTGGGGTATTTAAAGAGTTTTTAAAGGCGCATGCGTACTGAGCACCTGCGGGTCAGCGTATGGCAGGACTTGAAAGGTGACCAAAACCTGATATGCGACAAATATAGGACAGGACGCATCCTTAATGCATATGCAATGTTTATGAACTGCATCTATATATGTAATGACACCTTGATGAAACCGTGACACCAAAAACTTTTTACAAAACTTCATAAAACACCTTGTTTCTGCAGTCTGCCAAAGTGGTTCAACTGGTTGTAAGGGTTCTGTGTTTGTGTGTTAAATCATGCATTAATAATTCAGCCAGAAAAACAGGCTGATTGAAGAAAGTCTTAACTAACCTTGGCCACTGATACTAGGTCATTTATAAGCTTATTCATCCCTTCACTGCCCCAGATATGTGGCTTAGCAGCCTCAAGGGCTGGGAGGGGTGCGTTTGTGTACAAGATGGGGGGTTGAGAGTGTGTTTTTTGGGTGGGTTAGGTGGGGCAGGATGTCAAAGTGTCAGCTGTCTGCCATCGGGAGGGACACCCGTAACCACTCCCATTGGATAGACACATACACCTTATTTGGTCTGTGTGGAATGGCAGTGGAGCCATACCACCCCCAACTATGCACAAGCAGATTAGCCAGTAGCAGTCTGCGGTCACACATTAAAGTGTGTTTTGAAAGCTGGACAACTCCCATTACTATCCAGTGGAACGTAACCACACTATGCTTATTTGTCCAAATGTTGCCACATAATTCTGATTCACTAACTGGTGATCTTCACATGGAAACAGTGCAAGGATAAATCAGCAAAACCAGTACAAAATATATACAATAAACACGTGAAAAGATGGCGTTCAAGAGTTTATGGCAAACTTTTACCATGACTAAAATGAAAAGTTCTTGGTACAGATATTTTTAGTCTATGAAGGTATAGTAAACAAATGTTGCTAGATAAACGATCCTCGCACAGACTTCTAGGAACTGACTTAAAGGGGAAGTGGTATTAAAAGGAGGATGGGTCAGTGTGATCACACAAGCACTCAAAAATAGCTTCCACTAGGAATGGCAGATACGATAACATAAATGGCTTGCAGACATTTTTTTTTACAACCAAAACAAAAACACTTAATAAATGTACTAAATACATTTTCATGAATACATCACAAGATTAGAAACCATGATTTAAGTCCAACTTGATCAACACTATTCCATTAATTTCAACACATTATTTACAGTGCTTCACTACTTCACATCCTCATACATTAAGTCATTACATCATCATTTTGTGATTGCAGGAAACATGGATTACACACACATTTATGAGATTTAGCTAGCTTCATCAATCAGATACTATTCAATCCAAAGAAAGTAAATCACATCATCTGCAGGTCATTCAAGGATTCAGCTGCTGGGAAATCAGTGGTATTCTCCGGAACAATGAAAGTGATGACTGATCTAATCACATGGTTAAACAGGAGATTGACAGTGAGGTCAAGACTGCACGGGTGGGTGGGGGGAGGTGGTGTGAGCGTTCGGCCTGTTAGCAGTTTCTGTGGTGGTAGGGGTCTGCAGGGTAGAGGTGAAGTTCTGCTGATGGAGAGAATGAGATGAAGAAGCTGCTGCTGGTTGATGTGTTAAGTGACCCGCTGTGGTTTGTTGCACTGTATTGGTAGGAGGAGGTGAATGAGGAGGTGGTTGTGTCTCAGAGGGGGCACTCAGGCTGACTGGGCTTCCAGAATCACAGTCTGGAGGACCTGGATCCTGTCTCTCGTGGCTGCTGGGCTCCCTGCTGGGTGAGCCAGAGTCTGTAGGGGTGCACTTTGGTTTCTGTTGCCCAGGTGTGGCCTCTGAAGGTGTGGGCACTTGGAGCTGTTGGGATACAGTGTGAGCTGTCTCTTTTGATTGTTGTAGTGGTGGTTTGTCCTCATCTTGTCCTCTTCCTGTGTTCATCTCAGTGTGATGTGTGATGTCTCCCTCACTGCTGGTGTCTCCCGGTGTTAGGTGTGTTATTGTCTGGACTGGATTTGTCTGAGCTTGTTTCTGGGCTTGTCTAGGCTTGTCTGGTTCTGCTCCAGTATCTGCTGTTTCTCTCTGAGTTTTGTCTGTGAGCGCCCTCTGCCTGCAAATTGAAGCCATAGCCTTCACCCAGGGATGGAGCGAGGTCTGCTCTGCTGTCAGCCTCACTGTGGGATCTGGCTGAAGCAGAGCTCTGACAAGGCCTCTGGCTTCTGCACACAAACGCACACACATAGTATTAAGAAACAGATTGTTTATCTGTGTTTGTGTGTAAAGCAGGGCTGCTTGATTATGGCAAATATTATAATAAAGATTATTTTGGTGAATATTGAGATAACTTATTTCTATCCCTATATATCTATTAAACAAGGTTACTCATTGACATTGAAAGCAACATGTATTTGATGCATTTTTTTAAACTTTATTTTTAACAATGGATTTTTTTTTACTTTCAATATTCTTCAACAGAAAAATGGAAAAAAATGCAAATGTTAAAATAAGATAAATATCTAATATATATACATTGTAATACATTTGATAATTTATTATATAAAAAACAAATGTGGCCAACTATGTAACGTTAATGCACTTCCAGAATCTACAAAAAAAAAAAAGTGCACCACTTGAAAAGAAGGGATATGCAGGATTTGAAACGCAAAACAAAATGAGAGCATCATTGTGAAATGGAATGGGGAACAATTATTGATTTATCATTATTGTTTTATTTTTATAATCGTTGGAAGCCAAATTGTAATTGAAAATATAATTCAATTAATCACCCAGTCCTAGTGCTAAGGCATTTGTGGTGTTTTTCAGTAGTTCTCACCTTCTGAGATGGGGTCCCAGTAGGGGGACAGGAAGTGAAGCTGTCCCTGTTTTATTAACTGGAAAAGCTCTTCCTGGTCCCGATCCCGACTGCGAAATGGGGGGAATCCACACAGCAGGATGTAGAGAATAACACCCAGAGCCCAAACATCCACTGCAACACCATAACCTGCCAGGACAAACCATAGTTATAATACAACTCAAATTTAGACTGGAAATTGGAATGTTTTGGGAATAGTTTTAAAATAAGAAGCACCTGTATTTAGTAATGAAATAAAGATTTAAAAGCAAAAGTGAATGTGAAGCAGTGATTTATGCAGCAAACAGCACTAACCTGTCTCACAGAGAATCTCTGGGGCTACATACGTGGGCGTGCCACATATGGTGAAGACTGGCTCAGTCACAACCATGGCAAGACCAAAGTCTCCCAGTTTCAGCCTACAGATGCCAGCAGCCACACGCTCTATCTGAGAGAGAACAAGCGCAACAAGACAGACAGGAGCAGAGTCAGGCACGGAGGCGTTGACACTATATTTTTAAATTTCAAATGTCTCTAGGGGCACCCACATGCTTGCCATAGAAACTTTTATAACTGACACTTTCCTGCATTTTTAATTTTTGAAAAAAGTTTACTTCATTAAGTTGATTAAGTTAAATATCTTGATTTGGTGTGACAACATCACAATATGGCACTGCGTGACTGGTATGGCCATACAAAGTATTAAAAAGATCAATAAAAGTTGGCTTGTTTAATCACACTATTAAGAAAGTAACAATTACGAATAAAAATTTAATTGTGGTTTTAGCCCAAAACTGTGCAGAAGCAGTCAATGCTCAATCTGCTGCCTTCCTAATGGCCAACAGGGGGCGACTCCACTGGCTGTAAAAAGAAGACAAATTGTAAATAAGTCTAATAGAAAATGACCCAACTTTCACTTGATTTATTATCTCAGTAAACATTTTTGAAATAAGTTTATGGTTGGAGTTTATAGTTTCAAGTCTTTTTTAATACAGCATGATGTTTTTTTTAAAATGATTTAGAATAAAATACATGATAAAGCAGGGTATGTTTTAGGGCGGGCTGCCTTGTGATTGTCAGGTCGCTAACATAGCGCACTGTTTTTATCTTAAAACTTACAAAAACAATAGTGTGCCAACAAACCAAAAAAAATGCCATAAGAATAATTTTTAAAGATGCAGCAATCACATAAAAATTCACATTTCCATTCAACACTGACACTCACCAGCACGTTTTCTGGTTTGAGGTCTCGATGGACGATACTTTTGCAGTGGATATAGTTCAGCGCTTCACTCACATCCGACACCATCAGTCCTGCCTCCGCCTCTGGAAACTTCCCCCTCTCACTGATGGCCTCAAACAGATCCCCCCCGCTCACCAGCTCCATCACCAGGTAGGAGTGAGTGCGTGTGTGGTGGTGCGCAAATAGCCGCACAATGCGCGGGTGGCAGAGGCTACCCAGAAGGCTCAGCTCATTCTGCATCATGTGCTCTCGCCCAATCAGCTTGGAGCGCTCGACAATCTTCACAGCGAGGGTTTGTTCATTGTCACGACGGCGACACTCTCGTACTACTGCAAAGTTGCCATCTCCAACTAAACGTCCAATTTCGTAGCAACGCTCGATATCTGCCAGAGTGACATCACTGCCATCTGAAGCAAGGTCGAAGGTCGTCCTCTGCTGTTTTTCCTTGTGTACTTGACCCACATCTGGAAGTGGATTTGAAAGTATTTGGGCAACGCTCTTCTCCTCATCCTCGCTGGCTGGCTGAGGAGGTGGAGGGCTGATGTGAATGTACGATTTTCTCACTTCCTGTTCTGTATAAGAACTTCCTTTTTGCTTCCTTGCCACAGGAGGAAGTGGGACCCTCCCTGACAGCAGATTGAGCTGCTCAGGACCCTGATATTTAACCCTTCTTGCTAAGCAGTCTTCACACAGTGTAGGAGAAGGTACGTCTGCTTCTCTAACACCTTCCTCGTGTTTAAAAGGGCAGATGACAGATGGTTGTCGATCCCTGACCCCACCCCTCACACGCAGCCGCTGCAGGTGGTTGGGCAGGTGAGCAGGTTTTCTGCATGAATTCTTTTTATGACATTTCCGAACATCTGAGTTGTAAATTTCAGGCCGGTGTGTGTCTATATGGTGAGGTGGCTGTGTACTTGTGTGTGTATTAGTATGATTTTTGACATGGTCAGTCTCTTGGTTAGTGTGTGTCTCGCTGCTGTCTGTCCCCTCGCTGTACCCGCTGTCAGCCTTAGCTGCTTTATCTGGTGCTGGACGAAGTCTTTTATCCCAGGCCCGTAGTGCGTCAGACCGGTAATGGGAATGTTCTGGAAACAGCTCCTCCAGAGCCTCCTGCACACCGCTCAGCTCCGGACGAGCCTTTCCCAGCGCCAAGAAGGCCACCTCACCTCGGAAGAAATCACATATACCTTTCACCTGTAAACACAAAAGTGAAAATGAACAACATGCATTGGTTGGTTACGACATTATGGCTTAGGATCAAAGTCCTTGATTCAGAATACGAATGGGATACTTTGTGATACTTTCACAGTATTTGTAGACCTGCGTTATAATAAAAGAAAAAACATGGGAATTTATTTTTGTACAATATGGGACCTTTAATGTGAGACAGTGCTGAAGGAAGCTGTTGTTCTACAGGAATACAGGAGTGTGTATTGTTGTATTTATTGTAATATTGGAGTTTTCTCTCTCCACAGGTGGTGCTCAACGAAGGGAATAACATTCAGTATCACTGCATGCAAATTGTGAAGAGGACCTTTTAAAATTCTCACTGACATTATGATGGTTTCATCACATCCCCTTTATTTCAGCCACCTGTGCTTTCCTGTTAATTTATTTGTCCCGCTCAATAGATGGGTGTCAACTGGTGATCAGTGCATTAGGTGTGTTAAGCCCAAGACTAGATTACCAACTGGGGCTTCATAACTTTATGAGCCTCGAAAGCTCCAGTTGTAATGTGTGTCAATGTGTTTAAGCATGTGTTTTAACTACAGTTACAGCTGCTCCCATACAAATGTTCAAATTTGTATGGGAGCAGCTGTAACTGTAGTGGTTGCAGCGTGGGAATAGCGGTTGAGCGTCACCTCTCGTGCGTGGGTCGTGTACAGGCGTGTGACTCTGGCTCTGTGCCAGCGAGGAAAGCCCAACGCCTCAGAGATATCCAATAGCAGTTGTTCGAAAGACACCACACCTCTACGGTTCAACAGGACTGTTACCTGCAAAAGAGGGACACGAAAATTACAGTTATGAAATCCTTTCCCATGTAAATTACTATGTGTTATAGGCTGGTAATGATTGCCAGGTTGTGAAATGTCCCTTTATTTTTGGTTCAGGATCCTTGTTTCTTTTTAGTTGATCAGGAAAACCTCACTAATGTACTGTCAAAATTGCAAAGCAGCTCCACCAAAATCGATTTATTTAAATTTAGAACTGCAGGCTCAATGGCTTATTAGCAAGTGAAATAAGGAAGTATCGATGTTTTACCAATATTAATAACTGCAATATTATTAAATTGATAGGATAAACCACAGCCATAGACAGAATATAAGCACTACATGCAAAATGCCACACCACAACTACATTAGTAGATTTTATACATTTGTGATGCTTTTGCATCTTTGTTGTCATTATTGTTATGTTGTTATTTTCTATATGGTCATTTTGTGTCTTTTTGTGGTCTTTTTGTGTCAATTCGTTTTTGTGGGGGTTTTTTATGTCTTTTTGCAGTTGCATGTCTTTGTCCTCATTTTATGTTTCCAAGTGGTTATTTTGTGTCTCTTGGTTGTTGTTCTGTGTCTCTCGTTGTGGCCACTTTGTCTCTTTATGGTCATGTAGTGTCCTTCTGAGTGTCAGGGGCCAGGGAGGGCACTGGTGCCCCTGGGACCCAACCACTCAACCCAAACATTGGTCTTATTGACACATGACAAATCAGTAAAATATTTATCTACTATATTGATGAAGCCATTAGTTACAATTTATAAAACCTTTAATGAACTGTGCCTTCATTTAAAGTGCTATTGAAAATGGTAAATATCAAGTTAACCTTGCGTAGTGTACTTTGACCACAAGGGCGGATGATGGTGACCAGATGGGGCCTCTCAGCGCTCTCCTCAGCATGGCGGGTGTGGAAGAGAGGGAGGTGAGGAGGAGGAGGTGGGAAGTGGGACCTGTGGACCTGTCCTGTAGAGTTAGGGTGAATTGGCCACGGCTGGGGTGCCCCAACAGCACGTTTTAACAAGGGGACTGGAGGAGCTGAAGCAGGGGAAGACGAGGACAGGGGTGGAAGCACAAAGAAAAGAAAGCAATAGCCGGATTATTCAAAGTGCATATAATAACACTGATGTCATCACATTGTTTCGTTCAGACGTGTATACAAAAGAAAACTCATAAGTAACACAACACCAGTTCCTCATCCTGTGTTTGAGTGTGCGCGCGTGTGTGAAAACAAATCCGGCTGATCAGATTTGAGTGTTTTCCATCACATGGAGTGCAAGGGCCATTTGAGATTCTTCAAGCACCTCGCTCCATCGGGTAAATAATTTAGGCTTCCTTAAGTCATACAAACCCACACACACACACACACACACACATACACAAAACTTAACAAAAGCTTGGTTGACCTGGTTAGGGCTCAGCTGAATCTGCATGATTAATGAAGCATTAGAGACACACACAGCATCTTTGACGTTTCACTTTCTGGCACTGAGGGAGACAGGGAGACGTTATCCGTCCAGCCAGTGGGGGTTCGTTTTTTGTTTTGTTTCCAGATACTGAACAGACAGAAACACAAGACCCTGTACCTCTAACATAACCAGTGCCCCCCTTTTAACAAGACACCACTGCCCCCCTGAGAGTGAGCAACAGCACACACACACACACACAGACACACACACTTAACAATAAGCTTTTCACAGTGGACATAGAAAAACCCTGTCCTTAAGCTTAAAGTCTCATAAAGAGCCAGCTGTGGCCGGCCAAGAAAGACTGAATCAACCTTTTTTGAGTGTCCTGGGGGCCTTGGAGGGTCTTTGTATGTTTGTGTGTGTGTCTGTGTGTGGTGAGCAATAGATAATAATTAATAAATCAAGACTCTTCTTATGGTAATAACACGTCATGTAAATCCAGAGGTTGTACAGTATTCAGATCTCACGTTAAAAAAAAAAGCAATTCTACACTGTAAAAATACTCATTTCAAATACTAATTTCAAAGTCATGCAATAAAATAATTAATAAATATAAAATCAAATAATATTTTTTTAAAAACATCATGTGTAGGCCAACCAAAAGTAAAAAAAAATAGTCATTGTGCAGAATGGTCCATTTCAGAGTAATATATATTATATTACTGGATTATATCAACAATGTGTATTTCTCTAATTAATTAATTAATGCTGCTAAAGTTGAATCTGATTTTAATAACTTTATATACTACTGGGTAGCTAAACTAACCTCTAATATATCATCATTTACTATCTGATAAATAATCTGTATTCATAGACTAAATCTGCAAAGTAACCAGTAAGTAAACTAAAACTAGAAAATAATAGGAGTAATATATTATTTACCTCCAAGATGTAGCCCAGTGGAGTATAGTATGAAGTATAAGTATAAAGTATGATAAAATGGAAATACTCAAAGTACAAGTACCTCAACATTGTACTTTGTAGTGTGGTCTGGTTCATATAGCAACCCTAAGTGCAGATAATTGAATTACAGATTAAAGAGAAATTATGAATTGTAAAAGAAAGTCGTGACTGTGACCCTCAGTGAAGTTTTAAATTAATTTAAGTTAAATATAAATCCATTCAGTCCGGCCATCACTCACCTGCTGTTCTCCATTTAGCGTTTCGCGCCGCTTCGCATCCATATCGAGCTCTCTGTGACGGCGTCATGACTCTCCAGAACTAAATATAATATATAATAAATTAAATATTTTTATTTTTTATTCCTTTTTACTCTCTGCTGTCATGTCCTCGGCTGCTCACAGAAAAGGTAACGGGACCTGCTGTAGCTACTGTGGTTACCATGGAGACACGTCAAGTTACATGACGAGAAAAAGTACCGGAAGCGAAGCGATCTTTCCTTCAAAGTAAAACATTTTGAATGATACGCTGCAGGGGGCTATCTATAGAGTAGCATACTTTTAAATAAAAAAATATTTTTAAAATCTTATTAAAACTACTATTTTCTCTTACTAGTGCACTGTAAGCTTGTATGGATAGCGAAGTTTATTAATAAGGTTTTATTTTGAATAATTTGACCGGAACTGTAGCTATTGTTTTGTACTGTGCGTTACCCAATGGAACCCCAGCCTCTTAATAAATTCATCAGTAGCAGCTAAAAGGTTTTATTTGATAATTTTCCCTAATGCTTTTTTGTAAAATATATTCAAAATACATTTCCAAACAAAAAATAAAATTATAAAATAGAAACAATTTAACTCTTCAATTATTATTTTTTTCACTTTCTAAGTCAAAGCCAGCAGCAAATTGGAATACTTAAATTTAGTTTCATAATTCCTCCAGCAGTTTATAAAACTAGTGTATTGAATTTTCGACATAACTCAAGTATTTTAACAAGCAAATAAGTAAGGTGCATTTAGGCCTAAATTAACATTCACAACAAGGTATCCTCTGATTATATGACCATTACAACAAAACATTTCTAAGTACAAAAGTGATGAAAAGAAAATACTACATGAATAAATAGCCTATAAGCAAATCCATTTCCACCTTGCATAGATTTTGATATCAGCAAAAATTCAAAGCAAATAGGCATCTGCTGCCCGGTAAGATCATGTGAGCTCAGCTCCAGATTTCTCCTCCTCCAGAAACTCCATAAAATGATCTCCATATCTTCTCAAAGGTATTTCCTCTTACTCATGCATGTAAGTTTTTCAAGGGCAATAAAGTGGCAAAGGGAAAGGAAAGGAGAAAAAATATATTTTGGCTACACAGACTTTCCTGAATATTTGCTTCATTCTTGTAAATTACTGGATAGTTTTACTTCTGTCAGTTTTTCCCAAATCTATTAAAATTACTTTATTTTAAAGGTTCAAAGGCCTAAAAGATTGGTGACTACTGGATTTGCTGACCATCAAATCACCCCCCCCCCCCATTCCCTTCCAACTTTCTGTCACTATCTAATAAAAGCAAAGATAACCTAAATTAATAAATAATATAAACCCATAAAGTATCCTATTATTATTGTGTAATTGTAGAAATAAAATAACATGCTTAGATATTTTAAACCTTCAAATTCAAACAAACAATAAGAACACTCAATGGTAGCTACTGCCCTTGTTAAAACCTGTTTCTGTGTCAACTGGAGAGCTAGTAATGGATTAAAAACATGCATTAATTATCACACAAAACCGTATTTGTATCACAATGACGGGAAGAAAGTTATAGTGTAAAATCACACTGACAGAGGGGGGAGAGGAGCTGCCAGCCTCAGGGGAAGTTACCATAGTTTCACTGAAGGAATCCAATACTCTGCCACACACACACACACACACACACACACACGCAGTGTCCGGTTGATCTTTTAATGCACTACCCCCCATGGCTCCCTCCGTCTCCCAGGATACTGTTAATATTGGATCAGGAAGCAACAACTCCTGTTCCGGCTTCTCATCCTGGACTCTCCACTGAGGCCTGAAAGTGCGTCTGCGTCTGCTGCCTCTTAGGTGTTGCAGTGTTTTACATCACTATCAAGCCACTTAACAAAACAAAACAAAACCCTTCATATAGTCTGAATTAGCAACATGCATCTTGGCCAAACAATAAATATCGCCTCCAAAACCAACAGAACACTTCATACAAAATAAGCTTGTGCAACCAGAACACTGGCAAAAATTCTCATTCAGAGAGTTTACATTAAGTCAAAACACACTGACTTAAAAAACACACACAAGGAGAACTGCACAACTTTTAAATGAACAACAACAACAGGACACAGGGGGAGGCTTTCAGCTAAAACTGCAACCAGTTGTGTTTGGAATTTTTATTTCATTTTATTGTAAATCTTCTAAGATTTATAGATTTTTTGGTAACGCTTTAGAATAAGGTCCTTAATAACCATCAATTAACAAGTAATAAGGAATTGTTGTCGCTTTAGATCCGGTAGTTGCAAAAAGCATAGTTAATTATAGTTAACTTATAATAGATGAGCAATAAAGTATATCTTAATATCAATAAGCAAACAAAATAAGATGTGTTTGTTATTAACACCTATATAAGCTTATAAACACACAATAATGTTAATAAGCATCTTGTTAGACTTACAAGGGCCTTATTACTTGTTAATTAATGGTTATTACAAGGACCTTAATATAAAGCGTTACTGATTTTTTAAATAGTTCTCCAGAAATGCACAAAAATGGCAATTTTAATGTGCAATTAATTTTTTTTTTTAAAGTATGTGAAAGCATTTGGAGAATGTGCTGCAAATATATTGTAATTTGCAGGTGGTGGAGTATTGTGGAAAATGCCACTGAATGCATTTAGTGTGAAAGCAAGAAAAATGTGGTCCATGTAGACTTCTGTTTCACTGACTTTGACTTCAGTTTTGACCAATGCATGATGTTTTCTCAGGCATGTTTTACACCATCATTACAGAGTGATAGCAGAAGAAACAAAGGGAGAGAGATTGATCATGAGATGCCACAAAGGTCTCCAGCTGGACTCTAACTGAAGACATTGTGAGTTTATCTTTAAATCATTATCATTTAAAAATTGTGGTGTTGATTATTTTTTGTTTTATTTTATGGGGTTAACCCTTTATCGGGCGAATAACTATATTTTGTAACTTCAGTGGATATCAAAATTGGGTCCCCATCACTCTCTGTGAGGTCGTAGAACCGCGTGGATTTCTTCCAGCTAATCAGCAAAGATCGTTACTAGATTAAAGTGGCGAATCTGCACGAAAAAAGTCGCAGATTTACGAGAAAAAAGTGGAAAAAAACAACTTTTTTTCTCTCAGATTCACCACTTTAAATCTCATAAATCTGCGCATTTTTTTCTCGTAGATTTGCCACTTTCATCTCGTCAACTTTTTAACCATTAATTTGAAACTTATTTCTTACAATTTTTTTTACTTTTTTTACCGTTAATTTGAGATTTTTTTTTCTCACAAATGTTAAACTTTTTTTTACCGTTAATTTGAGATTTTTTTTCTCACAAATTTGTCTTTTTTTTTACCGTTAATGTGAGATTTTGTTAATGTAAAATATTACCCCCCTCCCCCTGGTCCGTATGTTTTTTACACATTCTGGCTGTATGTAATATCCTCCAATATTCTCTAGGGTTGAAATATGGAATTTGCAAGTATTTCAATGAGTGCCCTATTAAGAGTCATTTTGTATTGTCCCCACACCAAAGTTTCTCACCATGTGGATATAAAAGTGTTGATTCTGCTTTGGGGCCAAAATCTTGACTTATATATTTAATATTTTAGTTCTTATTGTATTGTCCTTGTGGTCATTAAAATGTTGCAGTACCTGCCTTAACCAGCCAAATCAATAAAGGCTCTGTACTGCAATACTATTGTGCACTACTGGTGTTGGGCCAGCAGAGGGAGAGGTGTACCTGCTGTATGTCCCAGCAGCTGGAGGAGTTGCTCCCAGACATGGATAAGTGGTTCCTTGGATGAACTATCCAACTAGATTACCATTAATCCCTTTATCTTGTCATTTAATCATAATAAGTCTTTATTTTGACATTATGTTGTAAAATTCATGTTGTGCAGTGGTGTGATAAAGGTTTCATTCTGACAACTTTCTGTTTAACATAGCAACTCCAAATAAGAGGGAGGGGAATCTAACATGCTGACCTTGAATAACTCTAGCCGTCTGTTCTTTCCCCTCTTTTTTTAAAAGTTGCTGCTGGCTCACCAGAGGATTTACAGAACAAGTCAAGGAATGCAATCTGAGGCCCATCGTCAGAGGTAACACAAAACACATACACACATTAACACAACCCTGCAGTTCTTCAGTGTGTGCCAACTGCTACCACAATAAATGGTGACACTTTCTTACGAGGCAACAGGGTTGCCAGGTTGTAAAACAAATCCCTCTTGTTGGTTTAAACCAACTTCATGTACCAAAAGCAAAATGATTCTGTTTGGTGAATGGCCCATTTTGAAATATGTATATTTTGCTGGATTCTTTCCTTTTTTCTCATTATATTTATTGGTTTCTATCAATGACAGAACATGCATAGTCAAGAAAAAAAAAATACATACAGTCATGTAAAAAATTATTAGACCACCCCTGTTTTCTTCAATTTCTTGCTAATTTTAATGCCTGGTACAACTAAAGGTACACTTGTTTGGACAGATATAATGATAACAACAAAAATAGCTCATAAGAGTTTAATTTCAGAGCTGATATCTAGCCATTTTCCATGGTTTTCTTGATAATGATTTTGGTCATTTTGGTCTAATAATTTTTTACATGACTGTATATGATTCTCCAATACATTTTCTATTATTAAGAGGTATAGTATTTTTTTAAACATTTTTTAAAATCAATTTCACTCATTAATGAATGCATTAATTTTAGCCTGATCACATTGCAAGAATTGCATAAATGTGTCAAATATGTATCTGCATTTAGGTTATAATACATTTATAATATAAATATATAAGTAGTTCAGTAACTCAGTCACAGAATTTGCAAAGTTTTTGGTGTAAAAGTCCAATACCGCCTTCCAAAATGTGGTGGGAGTAGAAGTATAATGTAGCATGAAATGGAAATACTCAAGTAAAATACAAAAGTGTATTTATTCACAGCGCTTGTTTAAATGTATTTATTAACTTTCTGTCACTCCTTGTGGAAAAGATCTGCAGAAAATGTGAACAATATAAAAAATAATGGACTTGAAAAACTCTTATGGACTAATTATCATGGAAAAAATCCAGTTTTAATTAGATTAAAGCCATTAAGAAATCAATGAATTACATCTTATACACTGGTTAAAAAGATACTGTATTAAAAATGGTACCCAATAAATAAAGGCATGTTTAAAAGTCTAGTCATCTGTAATCTGAGTCAGGCAGAGCTGTGATTTCACACATTTAACTAATCTTGTCACTCAGGCTCCATTTAGACGAGGGAGTGAGAATGTGTGCAGATGAGCACCACCGGAGAAGTCGAGGGAGAGGCTGCACAATGAATGAGTGAACAAATAAATGCATGTCAGAGAAGGGAGGGACATGTCCAGATGTTTATGTATTTGAAGTATTCACACAGTCACATACAGATGCACAGGAAAGCCACAAGAAAGCTGGAAGAAGTATCAACATTCCTCGGTTTATGCCGCTCCCACTCTTCCTTTAGCTGTTCGGGGAATTAACCCTGTTCAGCATTTCAGGCCGGCCAGCTTTCTGCTTGTGTCAGCTCAATGCATTTAGACACACACACTTGCAGACGATGTGTGTGTTAAGACCAAACAGCAGTAGTGCAGGGTTTGCCTGGACAGTATAGCTGCTATAATCACGTCTCTGGTCAACAACCTCCACAGCAGTCTAGCCTGAAATATTGATTATGTTATGTACACAAAAATCATAGTTCAACTCAGTAGAAACTAAGATTCTGCACTGTTCATGTGATAGCTAATACAAAGGTTACCATTTGTGTCAATTCATGTGGTCTTGGGGCTCATTTACCCAGCCTAGCTAAACGCATTCGTCAGGCATGTGTTCTCAGCCTCTATGAGGGGAATTTCTTGCCTAAAACTGCAGAAGAAAATCCAACTTTATGTTAGTTACGACCACAGTGGCAGCCCAGAGCACTAAATCATAGGATTGCATAAGATCAAGCATGTTAAAACTCACTTGCACAGACACAGCCTATGAATGTATTTCAGGCTGGAGATAAATGATTTCGACCTTTCACCTCCTTTCTCCCTCTCTGTTTTTCCATGAGTCTCTCTCACACCTGTTTATGTCAAATGTCAGACCCATGCAGGCCACTGATTTGTCACACACACATGTGCCAGTTTAGACACACCGATAGACGAGAGAGAAGGGAGGCAACTAGAGGACAAGGGCAGTGGGGGAGAGTGTGTGACATCGTGTGATGTGATGTAACAGTATTCAGCTATTGACTTTATTTCCCCTCAACCACTGTTTTTTCTGTGTGTGTGTGTGTGTGTGTGTGTTTGTGTGTGGCAGGACTGAGTTTAGTTACAAATGTGTGCTTTTTATTACACAACTTCCAGAGATCATCAGACCATCTGCAGAGGAAATCAAATCTGCAGTGAAATTTCATCAGAAATGAGATAAGATAAGTAGACATTTGTGCTTATCAGTTAATGCTGGTGTGTGTGTGTGTGTGTGTGTGTGTGTGTGTGTGTGTGTGTGTGTGTGTGTGTGTGTGTATGTGTGTGTGTGTGTGTGTGTGTCTGTCCTCTAGCACAGCATGTGAGGACTGATTTGAATTTTAGACCCTGGGAGTGAGCCAATGTTTGGCAAGTAACGACGTGTCCCCACTTCTTTCAAGGCCTCTTTGAGAAGGACATGGCTTTAGGGCTTTAAAATTAGTTTTAAATCTACAATGTGACATTCTGGGAATTTTACCTGTGCTTTCTTGTCAAGAGTTGGTGAGAAGAAAGAGAGCTCTCTCATATCAGTACACTTAATATGAAGCTACCGCTAACATCATGAAGGATGGAAAGTCAAGGCCAAGAAATAGTCCGGCACATGATGAACACTACATTTACTCTCAGTGGTTTCTGTGACATAAGAAATGCAGTAGCACCTCCTGTGCTTGCACAGGGCCTGCATTCCAAAAAAAGTTGGGACGTTGTCTAAAATGTAAATAAACAGAATGAAATATTTTTTAAAATCTATTGTTACCTTTTGTTTTCAGACAATGTATTTTAATTCTTAAAACCCCCTGCCTTCCAGCAGGTAGCGGTTGGATCAAAATCTACCTCCAGAAGTCCCTGAAAACTTGTTTCAAATCTTAAATATCTCTCTATAACATTCATATACATGATTACGTATTAAATGGTGAAATTGCAGGAAAAAAACCTTATCTTAATCTAGTTGATTAGCAGTCAGAACTTGAGTGGATTAGCTTCATCAGGCCTGTGCTGCTGTGATTTGATCAGATATGATTCACAGTGGCCTGCCTTTTAAGCAAACAACTCTACACTTATCATCACATTTACATTCAAATGTTGCTAAATAGGCTAACAAAGCTAACAATGCATGAGTCTCTCTCTCAGTACTTAGCCTGTCTAATGTTAAGCAGTTAGCCCACTGGTTCTCGTGAAATCAGGTAAAACAGGTCACAGAAATACAGTATACTTTGATTTCAAAATATAGACATGTTTTAAGGTATGTAGGAGTGGTCTGATAAATATTTGTTTGGCATGGTTTTCCCCACATTAAATGTAAAAAAACAAATAATGCTTGGTTAACCTTTAAAGAGCTGTTCCCAAAAAGATCACTTCAGAGAAAACAACTGAGAAATTCAACCATACATGTTTAAACCTCACACAAATCTGCTCTGTGCTGGATGATCCATTCCCCTGTTTTTTGTATATTTGACAGTGATGGGCCTTTAAATTGAGAATATTTTAGATAAGTGATCAGAAGAATGTGAAAACACCTCTCTTGTGACAAACTTTGCACAGGTACAAAGTCAGTATAGTCAAGGGCACACATTTTAGTGGACATAGACATCATTAAAGCAAAATTAATTTTGGTCATGTTACTCAAACACAAGTAAGTAGTGCATTTGTTTTGGATTATTTTCAGTCGTGGATGGATACACAATTTGGTGCTCTTGTGAGTGCCGCACTCTGATGAGGATTGTTGCATGATATTTTACAGTACAAACGTTCATATTAAGGCGCGGCTGATTGACACGTTTCAAACTACTTTTAAAAATAATTGAGGTCAGTGGCACAGAGAACTTAGTGCCACAAAAACACACACACACACACACACACACACACACACACAACACAACACACAGGTTCACAGGCATTTTTACAGAGTTTGTTGATGACAAGATTTTCTTGGTTAGGTAATGGTTAGCCTTTAGAGGAATTAATATGAGTTAATACAATGTTCTCCAAAACAACTAAAACAAGTTCATCTACCATTATCGTAACACTCAGTGTGCCTGCCAGATAACTTGTTGTTCTCTGGCAGGCCAGACGGAGGTCAGTAAAGGTCAAATGAGAACAATTACAGGTGGAAAACCTGAGGAAGAGGAGAAACGAAGTGAAGCATGGAGAGGGGGCAGTGAGGACCGTCAGGGCCGTCTTTTCAGCCTGAAACCCCCCACCATGCAGTAAAAAAAAAATCAATCACCCCCGTCTCCCTCCTCCCCTCAGGCTCAATCTGTTTTTCTTCTCTGTCTGACAGTGAGGGGGATTGTTCATCACCTCCTCGCTCTTCTCCTCCCCTTCCTCCCCCTTCTCTTTACTCTGCTTTTATTCTTTTAAGCCTGGGTGTGTTTATGGTGGCCCTGCTGCTCTTTCTGATCCTCCCCCTCTAACTCCTTCAAAAATGTAAATGTGTTGTCTGAAATGTTTGTTTTTGAGGCCTAACTAGGTAGTTTTACAGCATACCATGTACCATGTGTAATCATTCAGAATGTAAGAGTGCCACATTCCTGTACACTATTTATGTTTCTACTACAACACTATAATACATGCAATACTACCAACAAAGTGGTGCAAACTAGGCATTTCAAATAGCATTCAAGTCTACTTTATACCCCTGGGACTAATATTTGCAAAAACAAGTATATCACACATGTACTCTGCCTGTCTTTCTCTCTTTTGTCTCCATCCCCCTCTCCTCCCCTCCCTCCCTCCTCCCCTGCGCTCTCTGCACAGCCTGATGACATCATGAACAGCCGGTATAAATCCAGCCAGTAGGGTTGCAGCACAGCTTGTGGTGGTGACTAAACTCTCTCTGCTTCTCTCCCTCTTCTCTCATTCTGTCTCTCCCTTGCTTCGCCGCCTCATACACACACACACACACACACCCTATCTCTCTCTCTCTCTTTCTTCCTTTCATACACACACCCTCTCTCAGCCACCCTCATTCCTCCACACCGCTGCAGATATGGCTGAAGCTTTCGTTGGCACATGGAACCTCAAGGAAAGCGTTAACTTTGATGGTTACATGAAGGAGCTGGGTAAGTGTGTGTTTTGTGTGTGTACTGTACATGTGTGCATTTGAGTGTGTGTGCGCATGCGTGGGTAACAGGAGAGGATGCAGTGCTGCCAGTGCTGCATGTGCGCACATGTGAAAACGGGGCAGGGGAAAGATAAATGGTTTTAAGGTGTGTGTGTGTGTGTTCAATCTGTTTAAGCAGCTGTGAGAAAAGTAAAGATAAAGGGAGACAATGGAGGGGTAAATAAGGGAGGAACCAAGATGGAAAATGGGAAAAATAGAGGTAGAAGAGAAAGGGAGGGTGTAAAGAAGAGAGAAAGAAAACAGGAGAGGATGGGAATCATGGGGGGAGGTAAAAGAGGAAGAGTGGTTGACCGCATGGTCTAAGTGCTGCTGGAAACCAGGGAGGGGCTCTCTCTTTTAGTGGAGAAACCCCCCGCGACTGTGAGAAATTCTGAATGGCAACAAACTGGCATTCACACACTCGAGCATAATGTGGGTGACCTTCGCTGAAAGCTGCTCATTGTTTGAGGCCATGGGAGGAGTTGAATATTAAGATGGTCCCAATGCCAAGGAGCCAATGGGACGAGAATGTACGGATAGAGTGGGCTTCGAAATATCTCACACACACTCCATGGTTTGGTGTGTGAGTGTGTGTGTGTGTGTGTGTGTGTGTGTGTGTGTGTGTGTGTGTGTGTGATGGGGGCAGGTGCTCGGACTTTTACAGCCGTGATGAAGAATGACACTAAACTATTTGACTTTGTGAGGTTGTATATGTGTGTGTGTGAGTGTGTGAGAGGTTCATGCCAACTGACCTCAGAGTCATATTAACAGTGACCTGCCTGCAGTGGTCCCCATGGAAACCAGAGATCCTGCAACCTCTAACCTCGATCCTCTTGATCAATGAGGCGTTGGCACACACACGCACACACACACACACACACACACACGCGCACACACACACACGCGCACACACACACACACACACACACACACACCCCTGAGGACACTCATTGATAGAATGCATTATGCTAATCTTAACTGTTACAACTTAATTTTAAAAGTAATCGTAAAAAACCTTTTCCTTAACCCTAACTTAACCCTAATTATATTTTTCACTGTAAAATCGAGTCCTAACCCTCAAACAGGCCTTTGAAGAAGTGAGGACAGCCTGAATGTCCTCACTTCCCAAAAAATGTCCTCAATATGTTGGTTAAAAACCTGTTTACTTCATGTTCACTATGAAGAAAGTACAAACACACACACACACACACACACACACACACACACACACACATTGACTTGTTGTTGTATTGACTGTAGGAGTGTAGTTGTTTTAACTCCTGGAGTTGAACCGGATCGTCAGCCTGTAAAAAGAACAGATTTTCTCCTTTCGAGACATGGGTGTGAGTCACTCTAACCCAATGAAATGAACTCTCTTGATCCCGCACACACACACCCTAAAAGAAAGCAAGGAATCATTTGCACACATGCATGCTCAGACAGGCAGTCAGGTCAGTGGGACCCTGCAGTGTTTGAAGAACATGTTGCAGATTTGGACAGCAGACAAACAGAGATTAGAGTGTGTGAACTGAAGGAGACTCAAAGGACGAATGCATTACTACACTTCATATTCTCACTCTGGTAGTATTAGTTTTACCTTGTAAATTAATCATAATGTGTGAAAGGGTTTTTGCAAATATGAATGTTAAGACAATTGGTTTGATCAACAGTGAACATGCAGTTACATGCATCCATTATTCCCACAGAATTATTTATAAAAGTGTTGGTGTTCCCTTAACATTTAATCTAGCGCCACCAGCAGGTCAAAGTTTTGATATTGACATTGATATCAGATATTTCAACATCTCCTTGATGCATTAGCACAGAGTTTAGCACAGATGCTCATTGACCCTGGAGGAGAAGTCATAATTGCTTCTGTGATTTCCTGACTTTTCCTTGAGCGCCATCATGAGGTTAACAATTTTGGTTCAGAGTGTAATGTGTTTTAAACTTTTGGATGGCTTACATCATGTAGGGGGTTACTGAATGGGCCTACTGGGCACAGGTCCAGCGGCCAGAGGGCGTCATGTTTGAAGGGACTATTAACATTTCTTGCCAAAGAGCCCATTCATCTTGCATAAAATCTGATAAAGACATTCATGTCTCTCTTTGGAGGAATTGTAGTAACTTTGGCGATCACTTAAACTTAGCGTTTAGCGCCACCATCAGGTCGAAAAGTTTGTCCAATATGACAAAATACCTGCAAACTGCTGACAACTGACTGACAAGAACTGCTGACACTCCCCATCAGCCTCAGGTGAACTTTGTGTTTACTGCTAATTTGCATCTTATTTGCTGTTAGCCTGAAGCACATCTGGGCGGTTAAAGTAAGGCGTTGTCCGTTTGTTCCATGTGTTCACTGGTGGAGCTGTTGGCGTTGCTGCAGGCTCTTAGTCCGTTTTTTTTTTGTGTCAGACGGTATAACTTGTCTGTGTTTGTTTTCTGCAGGTGTTGGCATGGCCACACGTGCAGTTGCTAACCTGACCAAGCCCACCACCATCATCCTAGTGGACGGCGACACGGTGACGGTGAAGACCCAGAGCACCATGAAGAACACAGAGGTCTCCTTCAAGCTGGGAGAGGAGTTTGACGAGACCACTGCCGATGACAGGAAAGTTAAGGTGAGAGGTCAAAGGTCAAATTGCATAGACAGAAAATCAGTGATGAATACCGACACTCAAGAACAAAACCTAAATATACACTCGAACACTTTCTAACCTTTATTAGTCTGTAAGTGGCTCCGTTTCAAAACTACACGCCTAATGAGTGCTTTAATTATCCATAATTAAATTACATAATTGAAAAAGTGATAATTACAGTCATGAGGATGATTGATGGCAGAACAAATAACTGTGGTTCATCACAGTTGGAGGTTATCATACTTGTTTTGATGTGAACAGGTGGAGGGAGGTCAGAGGTCAGGGGGGAGAGGTCAGGTGAATGCATCATAATTTGCAGCCATAATATCAAACATAAGACACAGGAAACAAACCTTATTCTAACTTGGAGGGTAAAGATAGATAGATAGATAGATAGATAGATAGATAGATAGATAGATAGATAGATAGATAGATAGATAGATAGATAGATAGATAGATAGATAGATAGATCGTTTTTCAGCCAGTGACCCATCACAAGATAGATAAGGGGCAGAGGTCTTAGCTCATACATAAAAAGTGTTTCAGTCTTAGTTCATACATGGGCTAAAAGAAAACAGAGATTCTGATTATTTTAAATAAAATACAGTTTGATAGAATAAAACATAATCTATGAACTACTTTAGATTTTAAAATGAACGGTTAGTTGTTGAATTATTAAGCCTTTTTCTAGAATGAAAAGAAAGAAATGAGGATGTCATCTTATTTAAATGAGTACATCTGAAATGTATTGTCATATGGATGGAAAGTCAAGTCAATTTTATTAATTAATATATATCAAAATATAGACACCCTTTGACCCTCACTTCAGATGAGGAAAAACTCTGAGGAGGGATTGACCTCCCAAGACGCACAGATGTGCAGTACATACTCTGTGTACAGAATAGACTAACATAACAATCCACATGACAACATTATGCCCGTAAAAAACGTTGTATTTGAACTACTTTTTCAGATGAGATAAACTAGAGACAGGAAACATTGTGGCTCATTATGAGTCAAATCATTTCTCCTTCTGATTCAGAACTCTTAACCCTTTATCAGGCAAAGAACTATATTTGGTAACTTCAGGTAATATCTAGAAAAAAGTTGCAAATTTACTAGATTAAAGTGGCAAATCTACAAGAAAAAAAGTCGCAGATTTAAGAGATTTAAAGTGGGAAAAAAGCAACTTTTTTCTCCCAGATACACCACTTTAACCCTTAATAGGGCACACTTTGAAATACTTGCAAATTCCAAATTTCAACCCTAGAGAATATTGGAGGGTATTACATACTGCCAGAATGTGTAAAAAAAACAAACAAAAAAAACATACGAAAATCATATTTTGAGAAAAAAGTTTACGAGATTAAAGTGGCAAATCTACGAGAAAAAAATGCGCAGATTTATGAGATTTAAAGTGGTGAATCTGGGAGAAAACCTCTAATCAATTCAATACATTTGAGGGTTTGTTGCTGCAGCTTGCTCCAGTATGACCAGAGGGTTATGAGCTCACATTAGCAAACAACAAAATGTGCAGCTGGCTATAACTACTGGGTTAGTTTACGGGCTTCATGACTTCTCTATTTGTTTCACTAAGTTTTAGCATTAATCATCATCCTGTAATGGTTTCTTGTGACCACAGAGGTCGCTGTTTAGCTGAAGTTGATGAATAACATATTTGTTTTAACACACAAGTATAATGACAGTATATGATACAGTTATTTATACTT
This sequence comes from Centropristis striata, assembly GCF_030273125.1. Lineage (NCBI taxonomy): Eukaryota > Metazoa > Chordata > Actinopteri > Perciformes > Serranidae > Centropristis > Centropristis striata. The sequence goes on from NC_081530.1 coordinate 28,120,902, forward strand.
CTTTCATAATTCTCTTTGATATTAGACTAATAAATATGTAGTGTATGTAAATAAGTATACACACTTTAAACAACTAAAAAAAGACAAAAATGAATAAACATTTTAAAAAACCTAAAAGAATACTACTACTACTACTAATAATAACAGATTTTTAAAAAAGTATTAAATAAATAATCTATTGTCAGTTTTTAATTTGCTGTAATTTGTTCCATGTTAAAGACATTTAAAAAAAATCTGTTTATATGTTCTTTTATGTACACTTGGGTGTAATAAGCTCTGACGGCTTGTCTCTCTCTTTGCTTTAGTCCACTGTAACGGTAGATGATGGGAAGTTGGTGCACGTACAGAAGTGGAAAGGCAAAGAGACCAGTCTGGTCAGGGAAGTCAATGGAAACTCCCTCGTACTGGTCAGTACTTGCACAAAATGCATAAATGTAACATCTGTATTTGTGTGTTTACTGTATTTTAATTTCTTCCTCTTTTACTCTCCATCACAGACGCTTACACTTAATGATGTCGTTTGCACACGTAACTACGAGAAGGCAGAGTAAAGCTCGACACTGAAAACTCCCTCCAGCATCTTCTTGCATCAACTGAAACCCCGCAGCCCTGAACTTTTTAACACCACTCGAACCCAGCCAAGCAAACCCCTCGTATGGCTGCTGCAGAACCCCCTCAGTCCTGTCATACTGTACGCTCAGTATTAACGTTACTGCTGACTGTGACCTCTCCATTATCCCCGTCCTTTTCTTTATACTGTATAACACTGAATGAATTCCAATGATGTGTTGTTGTTTTTTCTCTAAAAATCCAGTTCTGCACATTTTCCTTTTTTTAAGAAAAAGTATTCTGCACGGTGCCTGATAAACCTGGAAAACTGTTTAAAATTTAAAGTTTGCCTTTTGAGATCTGAAAAATAAAAATAAATGTGTCCACATTGTTGGATGAACTGGTATAACTGCGGGTTGTTGTTTTTTTTACTTGAGATCTTTAGTGTTTGTACATGGCAGTTACACAGAAAGTTAACTGACTAAAGACAAAGTTTACGAAACAGAGACCGAGTTGAGTAAACATCCTTTAGGGAAATTTCTAATTTTTCCCACTTTTTTTTTAGAACTTCAATCATTTAAATTATTGTCTGGGAAGCTGCGATTAATAGACATTTATGCAAAGCCATCCGGCCATAAATTAGAGTCGTTTCTGAGTGTTATGGGCCTCAAAGTATTCCATGCTTGGACTTGGTTGGTGTTTTATACGTATGAGGAAGCTGTGAAAGAAAACAGAAGGGCAAAAGAGCTCAGTAGGGCAACACATTTGTACAAGTATATCCAAATAATGTGACCAGAGTTTCCATTACAGTTGGTTTTACAGACATAGTTAATTATAGCTCCTAAAAACATCCTCAGTGTGTGTGTGTGTGTACATACAAGTGTGTATCTTGCCCAAGCCCTGGCTAGGTGAGAGGAAAGTTTTGTAAAAGCTTAGGTGTGCGGGTACTGTTATGTCCCGTACTTGTACGTTAGTGTGTGAGTGTGCTTTCTAAATTGGGATCATTCCCTCCCGCAGTGGACTGATGTCATGTGTTAGTGACAGCCTGCCAGCTAGAGAAAGGGTGAAGGGGTAAAAGGGTGCAGGACATTCAAGGGTAACTTCTGTTTCCACCTCCTCAAGTTACTCTGAAATTGAATGGTTATAAGAGAGGATGATGAGATTTTGAGTATAGTCGTCTTGTAATTAGCCACATGATTGGGTTCAGGAAGAAGGTAAACATACAAAAAGCAAGCAAGCAGAAAAGTTATATATAAAAATAGTATATAGTGAATAGTATATAGTAAAAAACAAAAACAAAAAACGTCCAGCTTTTGCCAGAGTAGAAGTCCACTGAAAGAAAGAGACAACATTGAAAATGGAAATTTTAAATTAACTTTATTATGGGTGTCAGTAGTTTACAGTCAGAGAACTTCAACGTCATATGACGAATTTAAGATTAAGAAGCACAAAAAGATTTTAAAGAATGTCATCAAATTGACTTATTATGCCGGACAGACACCAATTAATTGATTAATTTCTGTCAGGGGGTTCCAACAATACAGAGGCAAGCTTTTGTTGTGGCAAAAAATCGTAATTGGACTTGAGACAGCAGAGGCATCTTTACTTTTTTTTTAAACTTTTTTTTTTCTTTCTCTCTTTTATTTTTTTTTATTTAAATTTTAATTAATTTATTTATTTTAATTTTTGTATTACTATTTTTTCTGCGTTTCTGCGCATGCGCGGCTTTTTCGTTTCTGCGCATGTGCGGACTTCCCCGCTTCTGCGCATGCGCAGAAGCAAAAAAAAAAAGCCGCGCATGCGCAGAAAAAAAAAAGCCGCGCATGCACAGAAGCGAAAAAAAGCCGCGCATGCGCAGAAGCGAAAAGAGGCCGCGCATGCGCAGAAGCGGAAAAAGCCGCGCATGCGCAGAAGCGAAAAAGCTGCGCAGAAAAAAGCAGCTGAAAGAAGCAGAAAAAAAAAAAAAATAAAATAGAAAATAAAAAAAAAAAATAATAATAATAATAATAATAATAAAATAAAATAAAGAAAGAAAAATAAATGTAAAAAAAAAAGTAAAGAAGTAAAAAAGACAGTGGTGGAAGAAGTGTTCAGATCCTTTACTTCAGTAAAAGTACTAATACCACACTGTGAAATGACACCACTCCGCTCATTTTAACTAACTAATAAACTTTTAAGTGGTTTAATTTATAAAAATGGGTAATCATTTTAAATGTATCATGTTTTTCATTTTAAATCTTGATCGGAAAAGTAACTAAAGCTGTCAGCTAAATGTAGAGAAATAAAAAGTACAATATATGTCTCAAAATGTAGTGGAGTAGAAGTATAAAGTTACATAAAATGTACATAAAAGTACCTCAAAATTTTACTTTAAGTCCAGTACTTTTTTTTTTAAAGATTATTTTTTAGGCATTTTTATGCTTTATTGACAGTGACAGAGTGAAAGGGGGTGACAGAGGGGAAGACATGCGGCAAAGGGAGCTCAGGCCGGATTCGAACCTGGCTCTGCCGCAGCAAGGCCTCAGCCTACATGGCAAGCACTCTACCAGGACGCCCCAAGTCTAGAACTTGAGTTAATGTACATAGTTACTTTCCACCATTGCTACCTGCCTCTTCTAACTTATACATATCAGTTAAGAGTCCTCCTTCAGAAACTGTATGAGGATTAAAGGGATAGTTTGTGCATTATTATACAAAACTTAGTACAATTATTGTCAATGCCCTCCTTAGGATAACCCTTTAAGGTTTTATTGATCGGCCCCTAGGTGGCACTGTGATGGCAGTCTAATTTCATATTTGGTACCGTGGCCACACTATAACACTTAAGGCAATGAAATTCATAGGGGTGGTATAGACTGGCCCCTGTAACGCACACACCCCGACGGCAGCATGCCCCGACACGCGTGTACTGCGAGGGCCCGTTCAGTACTGCTTGCAGTCCTAGTTTAATTTAAAATTGAAGGAGTAGCGTATTTTGATGAGACAATATCTCTTATCAGATATTGCTCTCACTACAGAATCATTTTATAGCACACCACCACTCACTGCATGTATGCTGTGAGAAGATGGGGAGCATATTTTGATACTTTGTTACAATATATTTATTTTAAATTTCAGGGGTAGCACTTTTTAATTTTTTTTTCTAATATCCCCATTAATGATCCCATGCATGTGCATTGTGCAGAACCACAGTAGCACATTTCATCTCTTAGATATCCGCCTTCATGATGATGATGATTTATCAAAAGTATAATTCCTTGTTGAAGCAAAGGATTCCAATCACCATCCACCATGTACAGGTGCATCTCAATGAATTAGAATATCATAGAAACGTTTATTTATGTCAGTAATTCAATTCAAAAAGTGGAAATAACACATTATATAGATCCATTACACATAGAATCATTTCATGTCTTAATTTATTTATTTTCTAATTATTATAATTATGGCTTATATTTAATGAAGACTTAAAATTGAGTGTCTCCCAAAAAAAAAAAAAAAATTACAAAAGACCAATTTTAAAAAGTATGTTTAATATGGAAATGTTGGCCTCTGAAAAGTATGTCCATCTATATGGACTCAGTACTTGGTTGGGGCTATTTGACTTGAACTATATTATATTATACATTTTTATAAATTAGTTTAATTCTCTGGTCTGTAATTCTGATTATTTTTTTATCCAAATCCAAACAGTGTGCACAGATAAATCCCTCATGGAAGCAGAAATGTTAAATATGTCAAGGATGTCTTGCTCAGAGAAAGGAAAACTTGTAATACAAGCTGAACAAATATGTTCTATAGTTTTTACTTTTTAACAGTTTTTTTTGTTGAACAATAAGACAACACAAGCTCACAATCCTGGCTGTGCAAGTTTGAGCTCATTCTTAATGTTTAACTGGCCACATTAGATCCATCCTGTCCATCTGTCCGGTGCAAACAAGAGAAAAGAGAACGAAAGAAGTCCTGAGACTGACAGTGAATTGGAGTTGTGTCAAATCACTGCAGCTGGAAACAATCTACTTCTCTGCAGAGCTACAAGTGGGAGCTTTGAGAAAAGGTCAACACGGGAGAAAAAGACACAAGCTGAGATTCTTTAACATCGCCTTATCTTGTCCGACAGACAAAAGGTTATCTTGTGAAAGGAAAACAAAAAGCTACCTCGTGTCCTTCTGGGACGTGACCCAGCATGCATGTCATGTTGTGTAAATCTGTCAGCTCAGTCCTGGCCTGAGACATCTCACTTCACTTGAAAACATTAACTTTATATGACCCCAGGGTGGACCACACCCAACCTGAGAATAATGATGTTTGTGTGTGTTTTGGTCCCCTGTAGACTTCCTTTAACAGAAACACAATTAGTCCAAGGTCCAAGAACAAAGACTTCAAGAGGCATTTTCCATCTTCACAAAAAAAAACACACCTTTAATGGAGTTAACAGTTGACATGCAGGAAGAGGGTTGTGTGTCCTGCGAACAGGCCCCTGGAGGCAAAATACACACACACAAACAAACACACATGTACACATGACTGGAAATATATCTGCTTCCTTCCTTCCTGCTTTCCCCTATTTGCTCATTTTTGTCACACTTGACAGTTTCAGATCTTCAAACAAAACTGAATATGGTACAAATGCACCCCAAGTGAACACAAAGTACAGTAAGAGTACAGTTTAAATGATGACTTTAATTATTGAAGAGAAAGAAATGTAGGTTTACAACACCAACTGGCCCTGTCTTAAATAGCAATTGTAAATTTAATTGATAACTGGGTTCAATTAGAGTTCAGTAGAACCTTCCCAGCATCGGTGTGCAATATCATGTTCTTCACGATAACACCGGTATAAGCAACAAGCATGGCTGAAGGTGAAACCGCCATTAAATAAAAGATTAAAAAAGTGGACTTTTTATGTTTTATACAGTCTGAATCTCACTTTATTGTTGTTGTTGTTGTTTACAAACTAAAGAACTGAGATATTTTTAATTTTTTTTTACTGAATATTTGAAGCCAAACTTTTTTAAATTCTCGAAATGATTAATAAAATATTTCAGTATTTTTGTAATATAATTGAGAATATTATTACAACAGAAATACCTTCAAATGTCATGTTATTATTTTAGAGCTATATAGCCCTGTCCTATTGTGCAACAATGTGAAAAAAGCGAAAAAGGACTAAAAGGTCACCGCATGCAGCATTATATATCGCGTTATAAATAAATTCCAGAAGTGAGGAAAAGTGATTGAAATAAAGTCATTTTAAGGTTATTATTATCTGCAAATGGAGAACTTGGAAGAGTGGTGAATCTTGTCAGGAGTGAAGCAAATATAATTAAAAAAAACCCTGTATTTTTAAAACTAGCTTTTATTTTTGTTTACCCAGGCTATGTTTGTATTTTGTTTGACGCAAGACCTGAAACCATTAAGTGTGACATGTATGCAAAAATAGAACAAATCGGGAACAGAGGCAACTGTATGTACACACACACACTGACAATAAGACAACCCCAGGATATGATCATAGCTTGAAGTTCCTGTCATGCTCTCCTCGCTGCATTACACGTCCTGTTTGTCTTCACTACTTCCTATGTCTGTGTGTGTGTGTGTGTGTGTGTGTGTGTGTATGATTTTAAGCATTTTCATGACAGCCCCCTTTAGCTTTACTGTCTTCATGTGTGCTTAATGCAACCGGATAGTTGTTAACAATATTTGGATTCCAAGAGGGGCGGCCGCTTGCTGCCGTATTGGTTACACCTATCTGGTTACATATGATGTGTAAACGCTCCAAGGGGGAGCCAGAGGTTACTTTAGGACATGTGGTCTTGTCGCCTGATTTTTGCGTATGCAGCCTCTCTTGACCCATTTTCTTTAAACTTAATAGTGAGTCTGAACATGCTTCCAATGACATGGACAGACCGTCAGGAAAAGTTACTTAAATAGAGGAAGGTTTCTATAGGAGAGCTTTTTAAAAGACACACCGCTGGAAGTCTCTCCCTCCGTCTGTTGCTACCCACTTCCCCTTTTGCGTCTGTCTGATAGCTGCAGTGTGTGTGACTGAAGATGTGCGCCTGTCTCAGCTGTGTTTGTGCGATCTGTGCTTCTTGTGTTTCTTCTTCTTTTTGTCCTCTCTGTCGTGCGTGTGGTCGCGGCGCCTCCTCTTGGATTTGCACTCGTCACTGCTGCTGCTGCTGCTGCTGTCGCTGTCCGACTCCTTCCTCTCCCTCTTCCTCTTCTTCTTCATTTTCTTCTCCTGGAGGACAAACATACAAGATAAAAAAATGTGTTATGTGGCAATAAAAGGAACTTTAACAATGACGGTGCAGAAATGTTTAGGAAGTGGGCGGCGGTTTCAATACCTCAAAACCCCGCCACTAAACAATGATTTTTCATTATATCAGCATAAAACCAGACTGGATTCTCTCAAACTACACTTCTGTAAAGAAGAATGTCTTGTGTCTCAAAATAATTGTTTGGAATGAGTTACTGCCTTTTACTTTGTGTAAGAGTGCAAGTATTGCAGGTTGTTGTTTACAAGTGTGGTGCAGCGTCCACACTGATGCAGGTGTTGTACATTCGTTTCTGACCTTCACCTTTGGTCATGAGGTTTGGCTAGAGACCAAAAAAATGAGACTGCGGATTAGAGCCCGACAGATATATCTGTTGACAGATATTATCGGCCCTATTTATCATTTATTTTCTCAGTTATCATTTATAGAATTGGCTGACTATGTAATATATTATTTCTATTATTATGTATAATATTATTCAATATATAATTCAGTTTTATGTTTGAGAAAGTAGCTCTAGAGTGCTGAAAAATCGTTGCACAATCCACATAAAAAAGGTCTACTTTCATTCCAGCTCAAAATATTACTATATCGAGTGCCATATTCGCCACATATATTGGTTAATGATTAATCTCCCCCCTCTAAAATTAGAATCCGCATCGGTCTCAAAAATCTCGTATCAGTGGGCTCGACTGTAAATACAAGCTACCATAATGAGCGTACTCCGTAGGGTGGCTGGGCTCAGCCTTAAAGACAGGGGCCCTCATTTACCAAACGAGTGTACGTCAGAAAGTGAGCGTAAAGTGGGCGTAAGATGATTTCTACGCAAGCCTCGGCATTTATCAATTTGGACGTGAGCGGACGGTACGATCAGATCTCACGTCTGCTCTCAGCTCGTGTACGCAAATTTGAGTCAGCGTGAAGTCCACACGTCTGAGTCTGAGAATTGATCTTAGACTAATGTATCGATGCCTGGAGCTGATAAAACTCTGTGGTGTTTTGATTTTTAATGTGACAAAGCAAAACATGTTTAGACTACATCATTTATCATTAAAACATAATCCAAAAATAAATACACCCTGCGATCGTGAAATTCTTTAAACAGAATACCAGCTGAGGATATTAAATGTTGTTGTCTTCTGCTGTTTACTGTTATTATTATTATTATTATTATTATTATTATTATCCAGCTCCGACACCGGAGCGTCAGCGTCTCTTTTACCAGCGGTGCTGCCAGAATAGAAACATTTCCAATCAGCGCTGTCACACGCTCCTCTGACTAGGACATCATTATTAGTAAATGTAAAGAGGTCAATAATATCTCTCCATCATAATAATAGCAATATTCGGATATTATATAGATTATTAGGCTTTATATATCACAATGTAATTACTCAAACCTCGCCGGGAGTTTAATAGTCCGCTACTCTGCTGACAGCACCACTGATTTCCTTCTTTTTCACTTTTTATGCTGCCAAACAAAACCAGTTTGTTGTGTTGCTGCTGTTGGATGTCAGCGTTTCACTTTCTGACAGAGAAATTCCTCTTCTTTTATTAATTAAAACTTACTTTAAAACATTGTTTACCTCCTTCAACCAAAAAGCTGAAAACTTCTAAGTCCGTGCTCCAAATGTAAAATATTCAGTGAACTTGTTTGAGTTTATAACTATAAGTACTTTTATTTAATAAACCTCCGTCGCTGCGTATTTCTGTAATATGTCTATATTGCCCCTATTGTTAATTGTAACGGTGCACTTTGCTAATAAAGCTGAGTTTAGAGGGTGAAAAAATCCTCTTTTTGGCCGTATTGCGCCCTTTGGTGTCGTAAACTCTGAAGGCGAGTCTTCTGAATCGGGTATACATTAGGGCGTGGTATTTAAATTACGCATGTTTCGAGCCGCCACATTTATCAACAGCCGATCATTCTTACGCTGTGGTTGGCGAGATACGATCGTTTGATAAATCACACGTGGACCCTGTCGTAAGACGAAATATACACTCAGATCTGCGCTTGTTTCTACGCTCGGTTGATAAATGAGGGCCAGGGTGAGGAGCTCAGACATCTGGAGGACTTTGCAGCCCCAGATAGGCAGAAGATACGCATGGATGGATGAATCTCAAAATAATGACATAGTATCTCAAACTAATGAATAAGTATGTCAAAATAATAACAAACTTTATCAAAAGTCAATATTTGAGATACTAAGTCATTATCTTAAGAAAGCTTCTTATTTAAGGGCTTGTGGGATCTTTTTCACCATCATATTTGCCGAAATGGGCTTCTGTAACTCTGATGGTTCTCTTGAAGCTGTTTTGTATTTCTCAGCATAAGTAACCACGGAGATGTGTGGGTTGTTGTGTCAGATGACTCACACAATAAGAAAACTGTATGAAAGCTGGAAAAAAAGGAAGTGATAGCCATGCAAGACATTTACTGTAACATACTGACCTTCTTTTTCTTCTTCTTTTTGTCTGAGTCTTGCTGTGGTGCAACTGTGGAGGTCTGCTGCTGTGGCTGCTGTGGCTGCCGTGGCTCTTCATCCTCCTCTTCAGGAAGAAGAGCGTACTGCAAGCCCGGAGCAGAGAAGCAGTCCTTTGTGAAGTGACCTGAAAAGAGTAAGGATTTATTAAAACTTTAAAGTGATTTTAAGCAAATGTCCCAGTAAACAGTTGCAGGAAACAAACATAATCTCTGTGTTTTGTTCATGTTGTTGTTGTACCCTTGCAGCCGCACTTTGAGCATGTCGTGTTGAGTACAGCCTCCAGTGTGATCCTGTTGCCAGTGTGATCTCTAAACTTCTTACGACGCCTCGCATCCTGCCTGCAATCACACACAAACAGTAAGAACACACATATGTTCATGCACCCATGCAGAAACCTACATACCACCTATATAACAAAATAAAACCGCAAGTACTTACTCAGCCATAACATTGTTCGGGTCCAAGTCCCGCCCCGTTCCCTGATTGACAGCTTTCATTGAGAAGGATAACTTCACCTTGTCATCCCGAATCTGAGAGAGAAGAGACAGAGCTGCAGTCATCCTATTAACTTCAATAACAGTGTGTGTGTGTGTGTGTGTGTGTGTGTGTGTGTGTGTGTGTGGTTACCTCTCTCCCGATGACTTTAATCCACACCTGTTCCCCCACATCGACAATCTCTGAGGCACTCTCAACCCGGGAGGCCGACATCTCGCTCACATGTACCAGACCTGTATGAGCAAGGAAAATAGGTTAGATATCATTTGGAAAAAAATAATTAAAATGCTGAGCAGAAATTGCACTCAAAAGGATTTGGACATTCAAATATCTCTTTGTTTTTCTGATGATGATGATGATATATATGCGTTAATTAAATCAAGACTCAAAGATTCAAACATTTTGTTTTTATGTATTCATAATGACATTCATTAAGAAAAGAGACAGGTCTGCAGACGGATTTTAAATGTATTTTAAAATGTATACCAGCTCTAACTAAAATAAAAATCAAATAATTTTATCTTAAACGTGAAAAAAAATAATATTATTTTCTCAGGGTTTGAACTCCATGGTTTGATTGCTGAATTTGCCCCATTAACTTTGCTCATTGTGCCCTCCAGTGGTGAAAATGAACAGCAGCAGGTAGTCAGTTTGAAATGCAGGTCAAGGACAATTTTGCCATAACAAATTATAACCAAAAAAGGTAATCCAAGTTTAAATTCAGATTATATAACTGACATCCCACTTCATCAATCTGTTTTGTCACATTTCTCTAAAATCCCCAGTAGGGGTGGGCGATACGGCCCTGAAAGAATATCACGATATTTCAGGCTATATTTGCGATAACGATATTCTTGACGATATTACGAAATACTTAAAAGGATACAGAAAATATGCTTTTTTTAGTCTGTATAAATAAATAAAATGTAGTGTGAAGTGCAAATCTCCACAGTTGCCAAATACAAAAAAAATTACTCTTGACTCTTGAGTATGAGCAAATAATAAAAATAACCATTTAGTGGTTTGGGGGGCATATTTTAATGACATTTTGTAAAGGAGAATAACGGTTCTTGTACGTTTTATTTAAGGCATCTTATTTTGTTCTGTGGTGGATTCTGTTAACACACCGTGCTCTTATTTCGAAAGCTGCATGTGTTTAGCAACAGAGTGCAAGTAGCTTTTTGTGATTAAAACAACTTTAATTGTTAGCTGATGTTAGCTTGTGGCTAACGAATGGCATAATGCAGCAGTGTGTTTGGAGGGCAGCTCGGTATATTCAGTTGTGAAAGTGTGTGAATGCGCGTGCATGTCTGGGAGGAGGACGGAGAGGTGGGTCGGGGTTTGACTGACTGGTGACAGACACGCAACCTTACGCCACTACATCAAGAAGTAGGAATGTTGCCAATATCATGATATGCATTTTTTTTTTAACCATAAAAAAATATACCGATATTATCGTGAACGATACGATATGGCACACCCCTAATCCCCAGCCTACTGCAGAGCCCTCCTGCACAACTTTTACTAGGAAGTCCCATAACTCAAACTGGGTGATTGTGCTAACATAAATATATAAAATCAACATATCAAAACCATGGACTTACACTGTATATATGATATATACTGTGTCATGCCAACAGATTGCAACAGCTACCTTACTGGCCCTTCCATAAACAACAAACAACAGAGCTGATAATCATGCAATGTTTTCTTGCAACTGCAGAAGGAAATCTGTAGAAATGTTGAAATCCTACTCGAGTAGCATCATGTAGCGGGGTCTCTTCTGCCAACTTTGGCTGAAATAGCACGGTCATCCACTGACACAGACACTATGCACTAGACTGTGAGAAAGAGGGCGGCCTCTTGGTTCCTGCAGTCTCTGCACTCATTCTGCATTGCTTTCGTCTCTGGCTAAAGTCCCATCTCTGATGCAGTGCTTTTATCTGGAAGTGGATGCAGTTGTTGACTTCTTTCTCTTCTGTATTTTGTGTTTTTTGCCTTCTTTACAGTTCTATTTCTTCATATTATTGTAATTCATTACACTCAATTTGCATTTGTGACTTTTCCCCCTCTAATCTTGGAAATGTTTGCAACAGAAGTCTACAGAGATAAATTAACTTTTTGCCAACCTTCCTTCTTGTATCCTGGCAGTCTGACGAAGGCTCCGTAGGCCTGCACAGAGACCACTTCTCCCTTTGAAATGCTGTGCATTGGTGGCAGGCCATCCAGTCCAGCAGGCTCTTGTGCTGGGCCATCACTGTCCGACATTGCCTCAGCAAAGGTGGACCACAGGTTTCAATTAGTGGATCTAGAAGATTGATGATTAAAAATATGTCATCATTTGTAGTTTCATAAAAATAGAAGAGAACATTATTGTACATGTTTGACATTTAAGATGGTTTTTGTCCATAAATCCTGATGAAGGACAAGACAACAAATAAAATTCAAGTATCTGGTGGTAAGAGTTTCAGAAAACACACGTAATATCAGTGTCTGCTTTCAATATCTGTACAGTTTACATTATAACAGGTTTATAAAACATTAATCTGATATCTGACATAAGGAGGACTCTATTCCAGTCAAATACTCCCAATAAATGGAACTAGAAAACCGTAACCTTTTACCAGCTGAATCATACCATATATCATATATCACCGAGAGGAATCGTATCAAATGTTTGTGATAGAAGCAGTGTAAAATGTACATTGTACTTTGTTATAAAGTCTCCATAAACTGTATAACCTGTACTATTTTTAAAAATGGCTAAACAAGAAGAAAACATCGCGTTACATAAAATTGCGTGATTTAAAATTAATTGAAGATTGAAAATGAAGTTTAAAGATATTCAATTTTAGGGGTTAACACAATGAAATCCCTCTTTGAAAATTAGCATTAGAAACACTTAATATTTGCGCTCTTCAACAGTATTTTCACTGCCCAAATGCTACTCAGTTATCTACCTGATGGATACAATGTAGCTCAGATTTGCAGACTAAAATGTGTGCATATGAAACTTAGATATGATGTTAAAAAAGCTGCTGTAGGCTAGCTGCACTTTACATCCACTATAACGAGCTTTCAATAGTAGCAGCTAGGCTAACGGTGGCTAAGCTAAGCTACATGAAAGCATTGTTTTCTCACTAACCTGGTTAATCCAACAAACACAAGCATAAAAATGATAATTGGTCCGTACGTGAAGCATGAATCTCGGTCTATAACATAATAATCGGTGCACATGGTACCGCGATTTCAGGAGATTAAAAATATTAAAATAATATTACCTTTCGTTAGCAGAGCTGTTTCAATTTTACATCCGGGGCAGATTCGTTTACCAACAAATCATATCAACCAATCAGCGCAGTCGGCGCAGATTTCGACCAATCACAAACTTCAGGGCAGGCGGAAGGACTTCACTGCTGTTCGTTCTTCGGTCGACGTCCCTCCATGAAAGACGTCCATTCATTTCTTTATAAGTTAAGCGTTAAATTCAACGTTTTTGCTGTTTCTTGTCGACTACCTCGCAATGATTGAACCTATGAAGAGACCGGCGGACATGGCGGTGGTTCCCACGGCCGTGAAGCGGCCCCGGACGGAGCTGGTGGCGGCGGCTCAGTCCCAACAACTCGTGGCCATGGTACGTAGAGTAACGTTACTGTAGCTGGAGAGGAAAGTTAGAGCCACCAAAACATACACACCTGTACCATTGTATACTATGTTGTTTACTCAACATACCTTTAAGTCAGGGATGGGCAACTTAAATGCTGGAGGGGGCAACAATTTTTCATGTTCACTACCACAGGGCCACATATAGGACCGTGCACTTAACCAGATATGGTGAAACTGCAATTTTAAATATGTTAACAGTGCAGTAACTTAACATATTTCATGCTCAAATGCATGTATAACAGTATAAATAGGAATACAAAAGGTTTGAAGCAAATAAAAAATAACCACTTACTGTGAACAGCAGACCAACATTAATTGTAAGAAGTAATATTGTGCATTTTTACACTGCACTAAGATTTCATGCTCAAAGCATGTAGTTGTACTGAGGGCCACTTCAAGTGAGGGTGTGGGCCATATGCGGCCCCCGGGCCTCCAGTTGCCCATCCCTGCTTTAAGTGCACTAGCTGAATTGTCTTAACGTGTTTAAATGGGTCTGTGCTGCCAGCTAAACAACCAGGAAAATAAAACAATATTACATTTACTTAAAACGCAGGAAATGCTGTGGTGTGCTTTATTTACATTAAACCCTGACTAGTGGTCGACCGATGCAGGTTTTTTAAGGCTGATGCTGATACCGATTATTTTGACATCAGTCTTAACCGATCCCCGACATGTGCTGCCTAATTTTTTGGGCCGATTCTTGAAGCCATTATTGCCTTTTCTCCCTCCATTTACATGATAAAAATGACACAATGATAACAAATGTTACACAAGTCTCAATTTAAACAAAAGAAGAAACATTTATTAACAATTTGTCCAAACAAATGTACCTTTAGTTGTACCAGGCATTAAAATGAACAAGAAATTGAAGAAAAAGGGTGGTCTAATAATTTTTCCCATGACTGTATATCTGTACAGCAATTAACCCAGGCCTTACCTCAGTCAGACAGCCACTATATTTGATCTTTGTGTTTTCCACAGGGTCCCCCAAGGAGCTCCAGCCTGCAGGCTCCCATCATGCTGATGTCTGGCCACGAGGGCGAAGTCTACTGCTGCAAGTTCCATCCCAACGGAGCCACGCTGGCCTCCTCAGGATTTGACAGGCTTATATGTAAGATATTAAATCTTAAAGACAATCCTGCAGGTCACACATCCTCTGTAAAACATATTTATACTCACAGTTACTGTGAATAACTTGTACACTGTGTTTCTTTGCTGCAGTGATGTGGAATGTGTATGGAGATTGTGACAATTACGCCACTCTGAAGGGCCACAGTGGAGCAGTGATGGATCTGCACTACAACACAGATGGCAGGTAGGAAGGATCAGCGATGAAGTTAAACATCATAGGTCAACACAACTTCAGACAAATCTAACTGCTACATAAATGTTGAGTTGAGTTGCCAAACAGAAGGAAAAATGGAGAGTTAGTAAAAGTAATTTAAATATCTAATGTTGTCAAGTTTAGTCCATCTTAAACATACACAAAATGTTATCTGTCGTTGATCCAGTGCAAGTAAAGTATCAGAGTCAGAACTTTTGGTGCTTGTCACAGTGAAGTACATGTGTACATATATAGGTGGTAATCCTATACCTTTTATGTTAAATGATATTTGTTTGAAATTATGATGTAATCCTTGTTTTATATGCATGCAAATATTATGAGTAGCAGACACTCATTGGAGCTTGACTGTTAGAATGTCAGAATAAAACATAATTACAGTTACTGCGATTATAGCCTTTTTGCAGCTTTCGTTAATAATTCTGTAATAATATCAGCTGTCCATCACTCACATTGGTCCAAAGCAAGTGACCAAGCAAAAGTGGCTTGTTTTCTGTTGTTTTTTTATTTTTAGTATTGTGTAAGTATTTTGATTAGTTTTTCAGGTTATACAAAATACAATTTGTAATAGAGTTTGAACCGTTAAACAAAATCCAAATCCAGAAATGCACCATTGTTGCACCACTACAGTTTACAATATGACCTATCAAGACATAGGATCATCGGTTTGATAAACGACTCATAGACACGCACAAAGAACACATTCAAGTGAAGAAAGGGGGGTGAAAGTTGGAGGAGATTTTGATCAAAGTGACCGTTAAAGACACGTCCAACCCATGTTTCTTAATTCACTGAGTTCATCCAGCAGGTTGAAAAAAGTGTCTTGAAAGAGTTGACTGACTGTGTTCTTTGGTTGTGTATATCAGCCTGCTGTTTTCAGCGAGCACAGACAAGACTGTGGGTGTATGGGACAGTGAGACAGGTGAGAGGATCAAGCGTCTGAAGGGCCACACCTCCTTCGTCAACACCTGCTACCCGGCTCGCCGAGGGCCCCAGCTCGTCTGCACCGGCAGCGATGACGGGACAGTGAAGGTGAGATTTCCAGCTGCAAATTAGTTGAAATTCAGTAATTGGCCACTGTATTTACTGGCTATTGTTCAATTGAACTGTGACACAATGTGATGCTCTCAGTCCTCTCAATAATACACTATGTTTCTGAAAAGGATTTAATGTTGTCACTAATTGATCTCAAATACTCCAGCTCAGTTGTTGCTCTGATCTCCTGATTATGTTTCCACATGTGTTTGTCACTTTTGTAGCTGTGGGATATTCGTAAGAAAGGGGCGATCCACACTTTCCAGAACACCTACCAGGTGCTGGCCGTGACATTCAACGACACCAGTGATCAGATCCTGTCAGGAGGCATTGACAATGACATCAAGGTACTGGACTCCAACATACACAGAAAACTGGGAAATTACACTGAAAATGATAATATCCTGGAAAATGATTTTCATTGAAATAGATTAGATTAGATTAGATTTGACTTTATTAATCCCACAGTGGGGAAATTTCTTTGTTACAGCCGCAAAATTTCACACAATTTTTAAGATAAAGATAAAAAATAAACAATCTAAGAAAAGACATTTAACAATATACAATAATATACTATATACAATTTAGTGCAAATTAAGTGGAGAATGTGCAGAGTGCACATTATATGCAAAAATATTCAGGTTGTGCTGGTGTTGTACAGTCTTATGGCAGCTGGAATGAATGACCTGCGGAAGCGTTCCTTCTTACACCGTGGGTGTAACAGTCTGCTGCTGAAAGAGCTGCTCAGAGACCCCACAGGGTCATGCAGGGGGTGAGAGGGGTTGTCCATGATGGATGCCAGCTTGGCTTACATCCTCTTCTCACCCAAATAGATTTTTTTAAATATCATGATGAGATCTGAGAGACTCAAATAGCTGTAAAGACATCACAACACATGCTGGTGATGCTGGCAACATTGGGAAGGGAGAGGAGGTCATGTCCAGAGAAAACATTTACATATCCTTGCACCTATCCATTGTGTTGTAGTTCCTGATGCAGAAATGCTAACACCATGTTCACTTCAGCATGTTTTTTTCTTCTGAATAGCCCCAATTCATGGCCATATCTCTTCAAGTCCAGATGATTCTGATAATAAAGTGATTCTGAGCTTAAAACAGTGTGCTTCCTTGTTGCTTAATCTGATTCCAAAGTATGATTTGATTAAGCCATCCACCGCAGGCGTAATACACGGCAAGTGTCCGCACTTTCCATGAACTTCATCCAGCCTTGCAGAGTGAAACCATGTCCTTTGACTTATCAATAGTTGACTGGCCATTGCAGCTCTAATGACAATAAGATTGAAGACAACTGATAAAGACTGCAACAGTTAGTTGATCAGTTGTGCAAATTTTTCATGCAAAAATGCCAGGAAATGCTGTTTTCAGCCTCTCACATAGAGACTTTCTTTTTTTTCATTATTTCAGTAGTTAGCGCATTGTCATTGTGCTGTGAAACTGCCTCCCTCAGGTGCCGCTAATCCCATAAAATGGTCAATTTGCTGCTAGGTCCTCTTCACTAGCGCTTTATAATGATGTTTAAGAATTACATTTGGTGTTTTATGTCTCATTCTGTTACCAACAAACCCTGCCGTAGGCTGCTGTGTGATCATGTTCATGTGCTGTAAGAACATTTGTTGTTTTTCCTTTTCCCCTGGACTTCACTTCCACAGTCATGACAACTGGTTCCACTCACATACAGGCCTGTATGTGTATGTGCTGTTGTATAAATCCTGTTTCTGTATCGTGCAGGTGTGGGACCTGAGGCAGAACAAGCTGATCTACAATATGCACGGACACGGTGACTCAGTAACCGGACTCAGCCTGAGCTCCGAGGGGTCATACCTTCTCTCAAACTCCATGGACAACACAGGTAGGATGTTTTTGGGTATATTTACAGTATAAGAAATGCATCTTCTCATATAATAACAATTAAGTTTCTGTGGTTGACTCCTTTTTTTGGCTTTTGTCCCTGTGTCTCTGTGTAGTGCGTATTTGGGATGTCCGACCTTTTGCACCCAAGGAGAGGTGTGTGAAGATTTTCCAGGGCAACGTTCACAACTTTGAGAAGGTAACTTAAATTACTCTCACCCAGATGTTCTCTACTTGAAGTTACAGCCCTGATACTTCTTTCCATGGTTGATATCACCCAGTCTGCAGTATTGTTTATATATATACACTACTGGTCAAAAGTTTTAGAACACACCAACTTTTCCAGAATTTAATTGAAAATTATTCAGTTTAATGTCTCAGTGTACTCTGAAATTAATGCACATTTGCAACATTTAAAATTCTTTATTGAGCATGATAGTGTTTTGAAAGTAAAAAAAAGATTCAAAATCACATTTTATGTTGGACTAAAGGACTAAAAAAAAGACACAAAATGACCAAAAAAAGACACAAAATGACTTACAAAGACATGAAAAGAATTCAAAAATGTACAAAATAGCCCAAGACTCCATAGAGTTAAGTTGTTAACCCATTTCTTGTTCCCTGAAAAAGGCCTACTTGTATAATTCTGAAATGTACATTATTTTTCAGTTTTGGTTAAGCTTACCTTTTTTTATTTACCTCTGACAGTTCACCACTTTTGTAACCTTTCAGGCTGTTCATTTGACTTGAACTGCTTGAATTTCAATAAAAAAACTGGAAAAATTGGGGTGTTCTAAAACTTTTGACCCGTAGTGTGTGTGTGTGTGTGTGTGTATATATATATATATATATGGAAAATACTGGAAGAACAGAATGATTTTTATTAGTAAGCAGAATCTTTAACCTGCATATTTTGCCACTGTGCCAATGAGTTGCAAATATGTTTTGAGATTATCTTCCTACAAAGACATCAGTACATGTCACTTTCTGACACACAATAAACAGCACTTCATACTTCATCCTGTGAGCTGACACAGTCCATAAATTCCAGTCCTGCTGGTGGTGTTTACGCCTGTTGTCGACCACTGTTGCATGACACCTCCTTTTATCCTCTCCTGCCTCTCCCGTCACTCTCTGCTGTCCTCTCGAATAAAGAAACCGTCATCTTTCATCTTTTTGGTTTTGTCATGTTGCTAATGTGGTTTCTAACATCTGTCCCTGTCTGTCAGAATCTACTGAGGTGCTCCTGGTCGACTGATGGCAGTAAGATAGCTGCTGGCTCCGCTGACAGGTGAGAGGCAACCAATCACTCACCTCATTTACACACATAAGCTGGGGGTTTATCTAGTTTGGGAAAGATTGATTTTGAAATCTTTGAAATCCTTTTTTGTGTACATGCACCCAAAAAAAAAGTATAATGTATAACATGTTTTCCTATTTTTCTGAATTGTCAAGGCTTTTCGATGTAATTTCAGCTTATTATCCCTTAAATGTTCTCAAACTATACAGAAGTATACTTTGATTTTTTCATGGACATAGTCAGGTCATCCCTGTATAATAATTTACAGTGAAACTATTTCAAATTTTATATGGTCACGGGAACATTTCTAGCAGCTTCTCCGCTAACCTAATAAAGAAAACTGATTTTTATCAAATTAGAACTTGATAGAAGCCGGTTTGAGCGGGTTTTACAAAGTGCAGCTGTCGCCCCGCTGTGCTGCTCTGTCTGCTCTGTCTGTCTTCTTTTTTCGACACAACTTTCGGTTATTATTTTGTTTCTCATTGGATGAGAAGATAGAAATGTGTTGTGACAGTGTGTGAATTACATGATTCTTTCAGTTAGTGCATGAGAATTATGTGCACATACATGTTGTTTTTGGAGCCCTGGTTTCTGTTAGCATAAAATATCTTTTACCTTACATCCAGTCCTTGATTAAAGTTCCACATTGGTTTTTTTAATGTAAATATAGGTTTAAAAGGATATATCACCAGGAATAAACAAGATTTAGGTAAATTCTGTATAAAAAGTAAAAATAAATGTTGTCTCATATCGACTTCACACTTTCTATTTTTTCTGAGAACCCAAGGACGTGAAGTCTCAAATGCAAGCTCTTGAGATCTATAGGACATGTGTATTATTAGTGCGTTATTATATACACAATGTACCGTGTATTTAAGGGGACCCCCATTAACCATAATGGCACGCCTGGCATGGCTCCCTCTCCGATGCTCGCTACAGTTCATTTAAGAGCAGATGAAGAAGGAGAGACAGGAAACGTTACATACAACATTTCAACCATCAGTGATGTAACTCTCAGAATGAATGCCTTGCTCCTGGAGATAGCCTGGTCCCCAATAACTAGCTGTTAGAAAATGATGTGTATACTCATTGCTAGGTGATGCGTCTATGTCATGGCAGTTGTATTGCTCAGAAGCCAAGGATGTGTCGTGTCGAGTGGAAATTTGTTTGTTTGAGCCGGTAGCGGCAATATTGGAGGCCAAACAATCAGCCTGTTCTGAACATGCACTGCATTAGTATAAACAAATCTATGAACCACTATATACACGTATAAACTCATATCTATATATTCATTGTTGTGCTTCTATTGAATCAACTTCAAGATAGAACAAAAATATGCCTTAACCCTTTATCAGGCGAAGAACCGTATTTGGTAACTTCAGCGGATATCCAAAATAAAAATATTTCAAGAAAAAAGTTGCAAATTTACTAGATTAAAGTGGCAGATCTACAATAGAAAAAGTCCCAGATTTAAGAGATTTAAAGTGGCAAATCTGTGTGGAAAAAAGTCACAGATTTACGAGAAAGAAGTGGTGGGAAAAAAGCAACTTTTTTTCTCACAGATTCACCACTTTAAGTCTCATGAATCTGCAACTTTTTTTCTTGTAGATTTGCCACTTTAATCTAGTAAATTTGCAGCTTTTTTCTCAACCCCATTTTGATATCCACTGAAGTTACCAAATACAGTTCTTCGCCTGATAAAGGGTTAAACCCACCTATAACTAGTTTGTGTCGAGACTTATAATACATTAGTAAGTACTTACAGAAGTCCATATTTCTAGATGAGTATCCATCTAAAATTGCAAGCTAGCTGTAATATTCTCTCTGAAAAGTGACCTCTTTGAACCTCGCTGGATCCACCAACAACATCGTTACTTGATATACACATACAGCACAAAATGTATTGTAACAACAATATGAGGACTCTTAAGTCTCATATGTCTCGGCTTTGTGCTGTCTCACATCAGGAGTCATTCTGGCTGTTTATTTGTCTCCGTTTATAGATTTGTGTATATCTGGGACACCACATCACGTAGAATCCTCTACAAGCTTCCGGGCCACGCCGGCTCAGTCAACGACGTGGCCTTTCACCCAGAGGAGCCCATAGGTGAGTCAAACAGGCTGTGATACATGTGAGAGGAATAGAATTGAGATGATTGAAGTCTTGATGCAGTAATCTTAAGCAGAGAGCTGGGGAGATCTGGAGGGAAGATCGTTTTAATATTTATGTGGTTCTGCTAAAATGTGTTCATTACCTAACCCTTTTATTTTGTGTGTTCATTTGACATTACTGGTTAGTTCACCTGAGGCTTAGAAACAAAACATGACTAACAAAAAGAGTTTAATCATCTTTTTCCCTTTGTCCCTCTACACAGTGCTGTCTGGCTCCAGTGATAAGCGGCTCTACATGGGAGAAATTCAGTAGGGTGTGTGTGAGCATATGTGAGTGTGTGTGTGTGTGCGTGCGTGCGTGTGTGTGTGTGTGTGTGTGTGTGTGTCCTGCAAGCGAGTGTCCTGCCTAGAAGTGGATGGGTGGTGTTCGACAGCGGGTTAGGACTCTGTAATTTCATGTGCTTCAGCTCGTCATAGAACAACCTCAGGACGTGTGTTTGAAGTTATCATCAGTCACAACAAACCTCCACAATGACTTGTTTTGTATTCTCATTCGTTTCCTTTTTAATAAACTTGAGTATTCTTTAAATAGAGTTTGTGAGATTCTTTTTGCTGCTGGTTTTATTTATTTTAGTGGGTTCTTGAAATCCTTGAAGGTTTGTGACTTTGAGGAAGAAGAAACCAATGCCTTGAAAAGTTTTGGAAAGATGCATAAATAGACGGATCATTAAAAGTGCTTGGATTCCAATATTTGTGCAAAAGTAGACAGTTCTTTTGATATTTGTTTTACTTAACGTCAGTAAATAGGCCACGTTCTGCTGTTTGCATGTGCATCTCCCACAATTGTGTCATTGTTTCACACACCACCTGTCTCCAAAGTGTGATGGTCATGTTTGTGCATGTAGCACAGTAGAGAAGTGTTCACACATTCAAGTGTCTCTTTCCTTTTAATTGTTGTCTGTTAGCTTCTGTGAGCCCTGCTTGTTCTCTGTGCTCTTACTATAATTAACTGTGATCAGTGTCTTTAACTATGCCGTGTTGGGTCCTTGAATTTGAGGGAATTGGTTGTGGAAAGTCCTCAAAAAGTACTTTAGTTTAATGTTTAAGCACTTGTTGAAACCCTGACGTGTTATTTTACTTCATTCATCTAAAACTACTCAAAGAAAACATCGTGTCTCCAACTACACTAGATTTATCTGACAGTGAGGGCTTATAAATTAGGTGTACTGTAAGATTTTAATCAATTGTTGCAGCGCAGCAGTATATGGAATTACTTCCTTCAGGTTATTATTATAAGAAGTTGAGCTTTTTATACAAAAGTGGCGATATATAAGAAAAGACAACAGACGTTCTTACTGTGGAAGTTAACTGTTATAAATGTGAACGGGAAGTTAATGGTGTTGCATTAATTTTACAGATCTGGCCTGTTCTGTCCCAAATGTCTCAGTTATGGGAGTTTAAATGTGCCAAACAGGAATCGGTCTGGATTATCCCTCTGCTTGGAGATGCAGCAGGGTGCTGAAGGAACATTTGGTTCCTATTTTGTTTTATTCTATCTGCATGAATGCACTTCATTCAAATGCACAGTTTTTCTGTCTCTCAGTTATCCACACAACCAGCCTATTATGTTATTATCTTGAATGAAGTGCTTTAAACTGCTTGGAATTTAGGTTTTATTGGATGACAAGTCTACTGACAAACAGGACACATTTTGAAATGGGAAACTGATGTGTTGAAGTGAATAATCAGTTCACTGTATATACTATATGTACTGTATATAAATATGTAATTTACTGAAGCTGTAAGGTGCCAAAGAAGCTTCAAAATGCTCCATGATAATGCTTGAATTTGACTTTTGAAAAAGGTTCAGGAAACCTAAATTAATTTGTTTTTTCATCTTCCTTGTTCCAAAGGGAATTCAGTCTTGTTGGACAGTAAAGAATTTGAACTGTTTATTTGATTGAAAAGGAAGAGGCAATTGATGAGAATGAGTCATATTAAACTAATGAATTTTACAGAAAACAGTTTTATAAATGCATTTCATTTTATTTGATGAGTTCTGTTTGTGTCTCCTTGTTCCACCTTAGTATTGCCTCTTCATGTGCAAGAGTTGAGCTTTTGTCTGGATTAGTCTATCTAGTAATAATTAATTAGGTCGGTTTAATTAGCACTATATAGAGTTACTGGCATGTGTCTGCCGCTATTCATGTTTTTTTTTTTTCTCCGGGGCCTAATTACACAATGAACAGAGGTTTACTTAGCTAAGTAGGGCTTTGATTATGGGTCACTTCACCTATTAGAATGAAGTATTTCGGAGCTTTGCTCTATTTGTAAGGCAAGGTAAGTTTGTTTAGCACCTCTCAAACACTGCAGGCAGTTCAAAGTGCTCTACAGACAGAAAGATGGAGATAGAGCGACATTTAAAAACAAAGCAAAAATGTAAATGAAATGTTAAAGTTTTAAGTAAGTGCTCCTCTTGTGTGACAAGATCAAAGTCCTCCAGAAAAAAGGAACAGCACATATGGTGGTTGCAGACTACACGCATTACATCTGTAGTTTGTGCCAGTACTCTTTGATTTAACTAACTGTAAATCGTGAATATGCAAAATGAATTTTAGTTGCAATGAAAATGTTTTGAGATGTTTAAAGGAGGAAACATTGCAATACTATTCTTCTTTTGAATGCCATGTTATCTGAATGCAGCTGACTATATTTAAAAGTAATGTGACCCAACCCTACAGTATGTGTAATGTCATGGTTGTAATACTGAACAGGCCTTCTGGGCACAGACCCTGGGGCCAAAAGTGTCAGCCCCCCCTGTCTTTCCACCACACCAACCACAAATAAATGCAAAATGCCCACAAAAACACACAGAATGAGTCTAAAAAAGACACAAAACGACCACATTCAGAGGTATATTTGTTCCTGTTTAGTTTAATGTATTTAATTTATCATAGGTATCGCTTTCTTGTGTTTTTCTTTATACAGAGAGTAGGTTTGGATTTCATTAGTGTCTAGTAAGTTCATATCTAATTTGTGAATAAATCATCAGTTTTGCTTATGTCATTTACCTGTTTTTCCTTTTTCAAATGTACTCGGACAAGCCCTCATAGAGGCAAAAAAAACAGATTTATTAACAAATTAAATAGGAACTTACAATAGAAACTCAAAACTACTTAGTATATATAAAAAAAGCCCACAACAAAACACAAACCATTCCACCCCTAACAGAGGGGCCTTTGGCATGTCTGTGCCCATTGTCTCATAATCTGCCCGTGTGTAATGTCACATTGATTATAGTAAACTAGTTATAACATGTAAAGATTTGTTTGTTTTTCCATTGATTGTAATATGGCCTTACGATAACCACCTAAGCCTTCATTACTATCTGCGTTTGCATCATGAGTTTGTATGAAGCTGACTTTGTTGTGTAGCGTCGCGCTGCTCGTGGTAAGTAGCTGAGATTAAACAAGGCTGCTAATTGTGTTTCTTCCGCTCTGAATAACCGCAGCCTGAGGAGGCGAGCGGCAGGCCCGCGGGCCGGCAGCTCTCCCCTCGGATGGTGGTGTGGGAGGCGATTACAGACTATTATTTTCGGCTGTCTGAGCCTCCTTCTCCTCCTCCTCCTGCGCGAGCCCCCCGTTTTCTATTGTGCTCCCTTTTTGAACGCCTCGCGGGGCTGCTCGGCCGCGCGCACGCACGCACGCGGGTCTGCAGAATCCATGCAGCTCCTCCTCGAGGGGGTCGCGGTGACTGAGAGCCCCCACCCCCTCGCCTCTCTCTCCCTCTCTCTCTCTCTCTCTCTTCCCCCCGGCTCCTCCTGCGCCCGCCCCGGCACCGATTGTTGACAAAAGACGCTGCGAGACGGAGCGAAGGAGCCCGGAGCCCGGTACTGGTGAGCAGATCCGTTAACTTCTTCCCGTTAGAGGAGAAGATCGGGGCGGCGGAGGTAGAGGGGGCACGAGGACTCGTCTGTTCCTAGAAAACCGTGAGTCACAACGGGCTGCTTTGTGTCCGGAGCGGCTCGCATGTAGCCAAACGTTAGCCGTAGTAACACTGCGGGGTCGGTCCCCTCCTCCCCTCCGCCCCCGTGTGATTCGGTATCATATGATGCTCATTTCTGTCTGTAGCCTGGGGCAGATTATGACAGCTTTCTGTCTCTCTTTGTGTCTTTGTGTGTCCCCTCTCCGGAAGGTGTGGCCGAGGTGATACGGTTGTCGGTGGTGGTCGGACCGCAGCAGGCCGGTGTGAAGAAGTGGACGCCCCCCCCTCCTCCTCCTCTCCTCCTCCTCCTCCTCCTCCTCTTCTCGCGATTGGTATTTACCGACAAAACCAGCGGCCAAGATGGGTCACTCGCTGTGAGTGCGAGGGCCACACCAGCGTTACAGGAGGAGGAGGCGGCCTTGGGCAGGTCTATTCATCCGGGAATGGTGTGAGCTGAGGCGGCCAGGCATTCTGGATCTGACCGGGGACCCGTCATTCCCCCGGAGCCTCCGCGGCTCCAAGCCGCGTCCTGAGCCCTCCAAGATGGGGAAGTGCGACGGAAGATGCACGCTGCTGGTGATATGTTCACTGCAGTTGGTGAGTGTGTGTGTGTGTGTGTGTGTGTGTGTGTGTGTGTGTGTGTATGTGGTTGTTTGTGTGTATGTGTATGTGTGCACGTCCAAAGCTTGCTCTCTTCTCACTCACCATGATGATATAATTAGAGCAGCGTGCTACAGACACACACGCACATTGCAATCAATTTTTGTCCAGCCTCTTTGTACAGTCACACTAAAAAAGCTTTGAGCTGCAGCTGCTGGGGTGCCATGCCACATTACAGGCGTGTGTGTGTGTGTGTGTGTGTGTGCATGCATGTCTTTGAAGCAGAGGGAGCAGGGCAGGGGGTGTGCTTTGGTGTCAGGGGTGGCCTGCGTGTCTGAAGAGAGAGAGAGAGAAACAGAGGGGTGATAGCCCCAATCTGGGCAAAACCATGTGAATGTTAAGCACAAGAGGGACAAGGAGGCCCTGTTCACCATCTGGTCTCCATTCTGGAGTTAAAGTTAGCCGTTCCTTGTTCCTACAAATAGCTCAAGACTATCCCTCTAAAATGTAATAAGTGTGTAATATGAGACAGTATCAGCTATTCCTGTAGTGAATGATGCAGGCGTGGAGCCCGGCAGTGTGCGGGCCGGTTATCCAGGCTATTGTTTGCAGGGCTGATGAGTTGTTGTGTGGCAGGGGGATTCGGCCCATAGATTCTCATTAGTTTGGGGGAGCTTTTGGGGGGTGCTCCTCTTTTACAGTCACTGGACTGGCTGGTGCTCCAGGCAGTTACCATGGAAACAACTGCGGCAGACCTGTGTATGTGTGTCCCTGTCACTGTCTGTGTGCGTGCATATCTGGTCTGTGTGTGTGTGTGTGTGTGAGAGAGAAACCTTAATCACTCGTGTGTGTTGTGTTTCTGTGTGCGTCACATTTGCATATATCCTCAGTTGTGTGCGTGTTTGCATGTATGTGTGTTTTCCTCTAATGTGTAAATGACCCCTCCCCCTGTCCCGTATAGGTGGCGGCCCTCCAGAGGCAGGTGTTTGATTTTCTGGGCTACCAATGGGCTCCCATCCTGGCCAACTTCCTGCACATCATGGCTGTCATCCTGGGCATGTTTGGCACCGTGCAGTTTCGCTTCAGATACCTTATCTTTGTGAGTATCTCCCTTGCCTGCCTCTGATGATGCACTGCTCCTGTTTACTGTAAACTGATAAAAGCATGAGTGTGCAGTTACTCTCATTGAGAAACTGATCTGTGTGTGTGTTTGGCAGTATGCAGTATGGCTGTTCCTCTGGGTGGGCTGGAACTCGTTCATTATCTGTTTCTACCTGGAGGTTGGAAACCTGTCTCAGGTAAGTTCCCTGTCTCTTGTGGTTATGTATGGATGCTTAACAACTTCTGTTGAGTTCCATTTTTATAAATCATTTATTTGTTATTTCAGTGGTTCTTGAACTTCTTGTTACAGTCTGCATGTATCTGCATGCTGTGAAACAGTTTACCCTCAGATTGATTTTTCCTTCTCCGATTGTTTCATTGATGTAAAATGACTCAGTAAGTCATTAGAACACACATTTTTGGTTGCAGAAATGTTTTTTTCTTATCCTTTTTAAATATCTTACATTATAGGATTGGATGCACCTCGATTCTCTCTTGAAAGTTTAAAGAAAAGTCAATAATCGGAAATGTAATACCCAGTTTGCTAATTGCTCATAAAAGGAGGATTTTGGTTAAAGAGGAGTCTTTATCATTCATTAATGATTAAGGGCAGCTTTTCATGTAATCAAGTCATACATACATGTTGAAGTCTGTGTTATTTACAGCAAAGAAGCTGCTACATGCTTACTTTCTTGTCAGTGCTATACAGTAAAAAAACACAAATACATCCTTGTTAAAAAGTGTTAGGTTTTAAACATTACAAGTAATCATACAGTGAGAAAAAATAAATCACATAGAGAAATAAAAATCTTTTGATGAAGATACAAAATTGTTGTATAATGGCATGTATGATCGTAGCCCCCTGAATTGTAATTTAATCCTGAGATGCTAGAAATTTCCACTCCAATGGTACTGCGACCCCTTAGTCTGGGTTCGACACCCATGTTGGGAACCCCTGATTTAAATAATCTATGCAAACATGTCAAATATTCTCTGGTTCCGGCTTCTGAAATCTGAGGATTTGCTGCTTGTCTTATTTATCATAATTTATCAATTTTCTACAAGTGTAAATTAAGCCCAGGGAAATTGTGAAGGAAATGTACTTTTTCTTACTTAAAGGCACAATAAATAGGATATATATATATATATATATATCCTATATATATATATATATTTATATATATCCTATATGTATATATATATCCTATATGTTTATATATATATTTATATATATAAACCCCACAATAGACTCATGGAAAATAATCCCTCTTAGATATTACTTATGACCCACTAGCAGTGTGTGGCTGTATCTCGTGGTTTTCTACAGATCCATGAAATCCTTGCATGTTTGTTAATTATAATAGACACAGGTCATTAAAAGTTCTTGAATTCATATATTTTGTGCAAGAATACAAATTGAAGTTTTTCATTTCTTCACACTGGTATAAGCTACATTCTGCTGTCTGCATGTATGTCTCCTGCCGTTGTGTCACTGCTTTACGCGCCATCTTCTTTGAGAAAGTGTAATGGTCTCATGCATGAGTGACTGAAGTCGAAAGATGCTGGTTGAGCAAGCAAGCAAGCCTGCCAGTTCTCATTATGAAAATTCCCAGTGTTGTGACAGTAATTAACCTTGATCCATATATCAAACTATGCCGAGTTGGGTCCTTGAACTTGAGGGAATTGGGCCTAGGAAGTGTTGAATTCAGTGTTTAAGTAGGTGTGCGGGCGTGATGTTGGGCGTGGCCTGACTGACGCTGTAATTGGTGTCTTCTGAGTTTGGGAAGCTTCACCAAATTCTTCTGTCCGGTCAAAAATAGCATGCTCATGCCTAGCTAGACTGAAGATTGCTAAATTTGCTAGCCAATATAATGAAGTGGGGCCAGTTTACAAATCTTGCTCATTGTGCCTTTATTGAATTTAATTGTATGATGGACTTTAACGTTTTTCGAATTGGAATTAACGTGAGCTGGAGCCCTATTTTCAATGTATATGTGTGTGTTTTCAGGACCGAGACTTCCTCATGACGTTCAACACATCCCTGCATCGTTCATGGTGGATGGAGCACGGTCCTGGTTGCCTGGTCACGCTGGTGCTGGACTCTCGCATGGCCCCTGACGACCACCATGTCATCACTGTCTCCGGGTGTCTCCTCGACTACCAGTACATAGAGGTGTTGAGTTCAGCCATTCAGATCCTATTGGCGGTAAGTAGAAAAACATTTTTTTTTGTTGATCAGTTTGCTGTGACTCAGCCTTTACAACATTAACCACCTGATTTCTGACCTTCTCCCCTCGAACAGCTGTTTGGCTTCGTATACGCCTGCTATGTGAGCAAAGTCTTCCAGGATGACGAGGACAGCTGTGAGTTTTTTTGTCTTCTCCTTAAAGCTTGTTGATCCTCTTCCAGCACCTTGTTCAGCTGATTAGGTCTACCTGTGTCAAACTGTCCAGAGGGCTTTTGTGTTAGCGATCCACGGCTTTGTTTTCTCCCGCCTGATTCACGCCGAGTAATACCACAGCAGAGGATTCCCTCTGAGTGCTCTATGTGTTGGGAGTATTAAAAATGTCTGCTGGAAGATTCCCATTGTTAAGAGTCGCCGTCTGTCTGCTGGCTGGTGCTTGTCTGTGGGCTTGGGTGTGCCATCTGTGTGTCTGAATGGTTCTTCTTCTCATGTGGCTCTCCTGAGTCTTTCACTCTCTCTCAACAGGGGAAATTAAGTGTAGTTAGAATATGGCTTCATGAGATGGATTTCCTGTAAAAGGAAGTGTCATGCTGTGTGATAAGGCTGCTTGATTATGGCAGAAACTATAATCATGTTTATTTTGGTCAACACTGAGATCACAGACCACTTAAATGTCTTTTTAACAGTGGATTTCCTTGTATTTTAAATTAAACAAATCAAATATTTAAGTAAAATAATAATTAAATAAAATACTTAAAAAGAATAAAGGAAAAAATAGACAAATAAATAGAATGAACAATATATAGTATGTAAATACATATACATTTAAACAAATAATCTAAAAAAATAAGATAGAAATAAATTAGATCACCTATATTGTCATGTTGCACTTTCACAACCTGCTGAAACGGCCAAAGATCAAAAATGTCTAACATATCTATAATCAATTTTATGACCAACGTGTTTACTTTTTACTTTTTCTTTAAAAAACAAACTTTTTGGCAGAACTATGGACCATAAACATTATTTCTAGATCATCTCTTGTGTATTTCTGTTCTGCAGTGTCATCTGCAGCAAACTAATGAGAAGAACACGCCAAGGCCATGCCCTATCTCTCAATGTTAACCACAGTTAAAGTTGTTGTTGACAAAAAAACAAACCAAACCCAAAACATAACCTCCCTGGTCGAGCTAATAACGGCCGTTTTGTCAAGGAAAGGAAGAAGGAATTTCAGCAATACAACATCACAGGAATAATTCTATTAAAATGTCAGATCTTGCATCTGGGGAAACAGATCTCTCACTTGCGGTCTATATCTCCACTGATGCATGCAATCAGGGATTTTATTTTTCAGCTGGCACCACAAAAGTTTGTTCCTCTGAATCGATTGAGAAAGATTAGAACAATGTATCAGTGACACAGAAGCAGATGAAGTATAGGTGCATCTCTGCAGATTCTGATGTCACAGTGGGTTTACAGTGTTATAAATGTATACTAAGCATCGTGATACCTTAATAGATTTTCATGTCAAAACAGAATCGGATCTTGGAATACAATGCTTGTTTAAAAAAATCCAGATGTAAGAGAATGTGGAATGATGTCATCTCTTTTTTTTCTCTCTCCTTTTGAAGTTGATTTCATCGGTGGCTTTGACTCGTACGGCTACCAACCTCCTCAGAAGTCCTCCCATCTGCAACTGCAGCCTCTTTACACGTGAGTTCCCAATATATCATTCTCCATTCTTCTTCTTCTTTGTTCTCCCTCTTGATTTTATTGTTGAACGTTTGTATTTCAAGAGGTACTCCAGCAATGCAAAAAGAAGGGGTTAAATTATCAGGACTTATTCCTGGTTAAGTATAGTAGGAAGGGGGAAATTGACAGACCAAGCTTGCTCAACCCTTATTGGAGCACAGAGCAAAATGGGGTGGAACTTAGGAAGGCTCAGTTGTACAGCATAGATTTTAAAAATTGTGGTAGTGATTAAAAGTACTTTGGTCCTACCACATACCACTAAGGCTAACTCCTTGCTGCGACAGACAGGTTTGAATCCGGCCAAAAGTCCCTTTGTCGCATGTCTTACCCTCTTTTTCCCTTTCCATTCTCTCTGACACTGTCTCATAAAGCTGAAACATATTACGGCCTCTACTCATGGTAGCTTGGCTTTTTAAAAATGGTGGTTTGTGCAAGATGTCATGTATCTCGCTTGTGGCCAGTGATAATTCTCTCTGACCAATCAGTGGTCAGTAGTATTTTAACTCCACCTTCTAGTAGCAGCTTAGCTCGCTTGGAACCTCAACCAATGTGTGAATGAAAAAGTACTATCCACAACATTCCTCTAGGAAAACCTAAAAAGAGCTAGTTAAGATGAGTAGAGCTGGACCTTGCACAGTGGCGGTTCTAGACCAGTTTTACTGTGGGGGCCAAGCAGGGGCCAGTGTTTAATCAGAGGGGCACATTAAAAAACGTCAAAAATGATATTTAAGCATTCAAAACCTTTATTTTAGCTAAAAGTCTCATTTAAGTATATTTGGAAGAACTACATTAATTGAAACAATGAGACTTGCCAACATTAACAATTATTTTTTTACAACAATGACATTTCTAATTTTTGTGCACAATTACTTTTTTATAATTTTGAAAGTGCAGTAAAGTGAGAATCTTTATATTTAGCTTTTATTGCACAATTAAACTATTATACAATGTACACATTCTGGGTTCCTTTTGTGTACAATGAGATATTGTTTGAGCAAAAAATAGGTAATAATTGTTCCGTCGTTCATCGTTATAAATTGATCATTTTATTATTAATTTGATACAGGGGCCACAGCAGGGGCCAAGGGCCCCTACAGGTGTAGAAGCGCCACTGGCCTTGCACTAGAAATGCAGCAGAAAAATGCAACTTGGTGGTATCTTTATTTCGCTGCCTGATTGCCTACTTCTTTAAAACCTGCACCTCCAATCTGTGTATAATTCTTGTTTACATTCTCAATCCCAAACTGCTATAATCCTGACATTATCATGATTATTGTCTGTTTATTTGCTCTTAATGTTTCACTCATGATGAATAAATCAAACTCCATGTTTAAATCTGGAGTGTCTTTCATGCCATTGCATCAAAGTACCCTTTACTGTAACACTGATGTGTGACAGCGTGAATCCCTCTGATCTTCTCCTCTCTGCATCCCAGGGCTGGTTAACCGTTGGTAGCGCCCCCTTCAGGCCAAACCCGGACGGTGTCACTGTGGACAGAAAGCGGTGGTTGCCTCGATTACACTCACTCTGTGTTTCACAGTTTACCCGAGGAATGGACTTACCCCCACCCGGAGGGAGAGACGTCTGTGCGTGTGTGCATGTGTGCTTGTGTCTGAGAATGAGAAATTCAGCCCTGAATAGAATGTACAGAGCTCAGGGAAGAACCAGCATGCCAGGTGGTGTGATAAGATGAAGGAGGCGGGGGAGGACGGATACAGAGAACAAGAGCTGGGGACACCTCTGTCAAATCACAGAAGACACACTTCACTAAACTGCCAGCTCTCAACACTCCCACAACTGTGTGTATGTTTGTGCGTGTGTGTGTGTGTGTGATTGTGCAACTCCACAGGACTAGCTGGTGCTTTGTGGTTGCACCCTGGACTCTTACCACTCGGTGTCCCTGTGAATTATTATTTTTCAGGTGCTCATGTGTGTGCGTGTGGGGGGCGGGGATGTGGGTGGGGTCACATAATAAAAAGAGGCACGGCTCGTACCTGTTGTCGTTTTAGAATGTGGTGATGTTGAACTAGAGCAGTCTTACGATTCCCATTCCCAAAGCCATCTCTCCCTCTCATGCCGTTAAAACCACTGTTCAATCCTTTTTACATGACGGACCTCTGGCCTGCTGAGGCAGTAAAACAGAGCTGCTGGAGCAGAAAGGATGAACTGCTTAAAGGATGAGCCTGGCTATATTTTATACATTTTATTATTGACCGAAACCAACAAATGCGTTCATCCGGCCCACTTCGTTCCAACTTCCCCAGCTTGTGCCTCTCCGGCCCAAGCCTATTAGTTCCTGGAAGCGTAAATCTTAAAGGCATACTATGCAGGAATTACCACTTACTGTTTGTAAACCCAACTTTTAGACATGGCCCCTCCTCCCCGGCTCTTAAGAAGTGAAAGAAAACCTCTTTGGTTTGCTCTGCTTGGCATTTCCGAACGCCATATATGCAGTTTTTGACACTGTGTGACACCCAGAAACATCCCAAACGCAGCAATATTAAAAGAAAAGAGAAAATACAGGCAGAGGCACATTTCCAGTGGTTCATAAATGATGATTGAAAGGGATTACTTTTGTATTAGTCTATACTGTGAGTGTCACAATATAACGATATTGACAATTACTGTGATCTTTAAAAAAATAATAATAATATTGATATGTGAATAATACATGTTGCAAGATATCTCATTAATCCAACTTCCAGCGGCTTAAATATAATTTTTGTTTCTATCCGTTCTCGCTTTGTTATGTAGTTATAGTTAAAGACTGTGCTCCTTTCCTACACAATATATTTTGAGTGTAAATCAATTTCCAACCCCTTCCCACCCCCAATATTAAACACTTTAATATAATTATCATAAATTTATTTGGTCAAGATAATTGTGTAGTGAAAGTGAAAAAAAAATCCTGCATAGTGTACCTTTAAAAAATCTATTTATCAATCTATATATATATATATAGTATAACAAATAGTGCATTTGTTTGGGTCTATTTTCAGCCATGCCAGTGAGTATTTACAGCAGCAGGACGGTGCATGTGGTATCATCTTAAAATAAACTACACCTTCATCTGAATGAAGGAACATAGCCACTGTGCAACAATGTGGCACATTGATGTGTTTTTAAGATTTTAAGTCCACTCATTGTTGGTTTTGGTCTTCTAATATGATGTGTTGACATTTACAATGAGAAAAATTATAGAAGATCTCCAGACTTATCCTTTAAAGTTCTGGGTTACTGCAAAAATCAAGTCAAATGTCCATTTCCAGGATATTATGTTTTCAGGAACTAGATTCTGCCTACTGTACGTGTAAAGCTGTTGATTAGGGATGCAGATGGCTTTGGGATCAGGCATTAGTGTGTCTATGGGGGGGGGAGCAGTGGGGATACTGTGCATGTAAATAACCAGCCAATGATTGTTTTTGTTGGTTCCATTTAGAAAAGGGGGGTTGCATTAGGGGGTGGGTCAGGCTTGGGGACGATGGGTACACATTGAAGTTTTTCTTCATACCTGTTTCTCTCGTTCTCTCTTTTTTGGATATTGTCATGCTGCCCTCATCTAAGCCATCTGCAGCTTGTTCTCTCCATCATCTTTCTCAATAACTGCATTCGCCTCTGCAGCTCATTCGCTGATTTCCACAGGAACATGATGTTAAAGGAGACCTAAGAGGAACATATCATGATCAGTAGTTTTTGTAGATGTAACTGGAGACATGAAGAGGGGAGAAGGGAGACAGGTATGAGGTGAAGACCTTATCGGGTGTAAGGAGGAGTTTGAAATAATAAAAATACACTTTCTACGTTAAATAAGACTTGTTGTCATCTGTAGTCGACACACATTTGTCTCACTGAGCGTGACTAAAGGTTTAATAAAATGAGTGCTTTCATCCTTAATTTTGATTACATTATATTAATGTCTGGATTATGGGGCACAGAATTACATTTTTGCCAGATTAGTTTGGAAGATTATGCACCCTGGTGAGCTGATATTGTACAATGAGGATTTTGATTTGTCAAAATAATGTGATGCATTTTATAGAAAGACAGCCCGTCATTACAAAACAACACTATGAAATTCATAAAGACACTTTTTTTATGCATGCAGTGCTAAAAGTACAAAAGTATCAAAATTAAAGAACTTGTAATGCAGAATGGAGCCACTCAGATTGTTTTATAAATTCCAAATATATTATTAGATTATTTATATTGATGCGTTCATGTAAGCAGCGTTTTGATTTAGCAAAGATAGGTTCATTTGAACTACTTAATATACTGTTAAAAAATAAGTCCAATCACTTTAAATTGATCACATTTTTCATGTTAAATCTTGACCTGAAAAGTAACTAAAGCTGTCAGCTAAATGTAGTGAAGTAAAAAGTATACATAAAATGGAAATACTCAAGCAAAATGCAAATACCTCAAAATTGTACTTAAGTACTGGACTTGAGTAAATACTTAGTTACATTCCACCGCTGGACCCCTCCTTGAAGTTGATTTTAATGGTATTAAATGTATGATCTATAATGAGAATAAAGTTATAAAATAAAACGTTAAAATAATTCTCAACTATGACAAAGTAGCACTCTTGACATTCATAAAGTGACTTATTGTTTGCTTTTTTGTTTACTACTATAAAAAAAAGTAGGCCTAGCTATCATGTAAAAATGTTGCAGTGTATTAATATTTAATAAAAGTAATATATGAGTGTGACTAAGGCATACTAAAGGTTATTTAACCCTAGAAAGCCTGAACCATTAAATAACTGCCAGAAAATTCTTCTTTTTTTTAAACTGGAGTGTTTATTGAACCTGCTGACAGATAATTTAAAAAAAAAATCCAAAAACAATAGGGATATATGATTCTAATTTGTATCATATTTGATACATCAGGTCTTTTTGTGCAATTTGTTGCTCAGTTTGTTTTTCTTGAACTAACAAAAACATATAAAACCCAACATTTTTAACCTTTTAAGGCTTTACTTTCTTTTAACATTTTCCTCAAACATGCAAAATATGTTTTT
The DNA here is from genome assembly GCF_030273125.1 of Centropristis striata. Lineage (NCBI taxonomy): Eukaryota > Metazoa > Chordata > Actinopteri > Perciformes > Serranidae > Centropristis > Centropristis striata. Next base: position 28,156,675 of record NC_081530.1, read on the forward strand.
CCATATAACACAACATCATACATCTGATGATAAGAAGTTTCCACGCAGCAATGACTGATCCACCAGTGGAACCTGCATATAAATTTTGCTATATCTTGTATTTTTGTGCAATTTGTTGCTCTTTTTTTTTTCTTCAACACATGTATACATCAGGTTTTTCAGGAAAATAATATCACACTGATGATGTATAGGTCTCAAAAACTTGTGTATCAAATATGATACACTTGGCTTTATAGGGTTAATCCAATATGACTATCACACAAGTTGATATCTTCAACAACCTATTCTAAAAATTTCCATACGATTGCCATAGTTTTTCTACCAGGCTGCCATAATCCAGCTGCATTACGTCACCCACACAGCGGCGTGGGACAGTCGGTCTCTGCTCCGGTCTGCAGCAGCCCCGGGTCGCCGCTGGCAGCTCACCAAAAAGCCGAAGGGGTATTTTTGTTATTTGGGCCACCCCCTTTTACACCGTGCACTTACATACCGGAGGTCTATCGGAGCGTCCAGCAGCCGCACACTGTCCGTGTGGCGCAGCACGTTGCCATGGCTGCCAAGTACCCCGTTACCGTAAGGACCCCGGTACATTGTGTACAGTCCACCCCCGACCAGGGCACGTAACAGATGATGGAAGATAATTAAGTGTTTTCTAATGGAAGTTGGCCAAGTGGCCTACCACTGACGGCCTTACATAAATAGAGATATATATTTTTTTTATTGCAGTTTATGTTTTTGTTGTTCATATTAGTGACGTCCTCTGGAAATACAGCATGTCTATTCAAGGAGAAAAATAATAAAAATAATAAAAAAATAAACAATAGACCGAAATATCATCATGAAACTCCACCGGTTTATTATAGTTTCATTAAAAAAAATTAAAACCTGAAGTTTTATGTTTTTAATGTGCAAGTTATAAATTATATTAATAAATAATTTGCATAGAACAAAACCCCCAACACTGGACCAAGCCCGGCTCATAATTCCTTATTTTATTGACACTCAAAAAACCTTTTGCCTTTAAAGTTGGCTTATTATAGCCTAAAATGCCGTAGACTACTTGTGAATAGGGAAACGTATGAAGTATGTAGAAAATATATTTAATACATCACCATGAAACGTCCCACGTTAATAATGCAGTCTACATTGAGGCATTTTTTTCTTCGTTGCAAGTTTTCTTACATGTTACCTTTGAATATGCAAATTATACATTAAATGTGTGCTAATTTGCATACACTTCCAGAAAAAAACAAAAACAATTGAACACTTGACAACGCCAGGTTCAAAATTATTGTTTTATTTTATTGTTACCTAACATTCTTCTACATGTTTCAAGATATTACAGGTGAATATGATAAAGAAAATGTAACCAATAACTTCCTCTGTTGATTATGTAGCCTACATTAAAACAAAATTTCTTTTGTGGCACATTTTATGTTTAAATATGCAAGTGTTAGGCCTTTTTCTAAATGTTAACTTTTGTTGATTTTATGAAAAATCTACAGAAGCAAATTGACCACCGAAATGTGTATTTTGGGTGTTTTCCCCACTAGTCTGGAAGAAGACATGTTATGGATGCAAAATAGCCCAAAATCTCAAAATTTGGTGCATGAAAACACATTGTTTTTGCTTGAAGTGCCTCACCTCAAAAATAATCAAATGTAACTCTATTGACAAATACTGCGAATGAAGTCAAAAACAAAAAAGCTATCCAAATAGCCTAGACTTCACAATACAAATTGACTAGAAACATAACAAAGGGACCGGTCCGGTATGACCCTCCCCTCCCGGTTGGCGCAATGAACCGCACGCTCTCTCTCATCCCTTCCCGTCATGCAGCGCTCTTGCCTGCTCCTCCGTCGAGCCGCCATGTTGTCGGAGTGAAAGCCTGGGGTGTCAGAGAGAAACTGGGGCCGAAATCCGCGTCCATCCTCCCTCTCCGCCGGTGAGTATCACCTCCTGCCCGGTCGCGGCAGCAGGGGACGTTGCTTATCCACGCAGCGGTGCGGGTATTGTGGCCATGGCGGGTCTAAGAGGGGGCTAAACGGGAGGATTTGGCGCGGCAGTAGCGGCTGCCTCCCTTTCTGCTGCCTGCCTCCTTCCTCCCGTTGTGTCGGTCTTCCGCTCCAGACAGCTCTCGGGCCTTTGTTAGCATCCGCGTCACGGGGACCTGTGGGGCTGCGGACCGGGCAGACAGGTAGAGACCCCCGGGTGTTTATTTATAACAAGACGGGGGTGTTAGGGCACCGCTGCCGCCGTTAAAAACACTGTGTGGAGCCCGTGTTTGTCCACCGGTTGGCTTGTGTCGGGAGGCCGTGTTATTGTTGGTAGACATGGGCATTGAACCCTCCACAACAGATCCGAGGCTGCACGAAAACGAACCCCCCGGCGACGACCCCGTTTCACCGCTCTTCTGCATATTCCGTTTCGTTTTGATGTGTCACGTCTGTTCGGAGGGAAATGTTTAACGTGATCTCCTGCTAGCTGCAGGTTGCCTGCTCGTATTGTCACACCCCTGTCTGTGCCCGGTATGCGGTGGATTGATCCCCGGTATTGAATAATGATTAACCCAGTTAGATTGTGGAGCACAGTGGCCGTTTCCGTGTGCCGAGCTAAAACTTGTAGCGTTACAAGCCGTTTCGCTTTTAGGGGGAACGGCCACTGTGTTGTGGATTTCCGGGTGTTTCTGTACCTGATCTGTAGCAGAGGAATAAAGAGCTAACATTTCCTTGTTGCTCAATGAAGAGTGGAGCAGGAAAACAAACGCATGTATGTGAATGATCACTTGGCAGGCTGGTTTGTTTTTATCTTTTGGGACTGTTCAGCCGGTCAGCTCGTGTGCTTTTTTTTTTTGCATGTTTTTTTATTTATTTTTTTGTCTGTATGGAGGTGGTGTGTTGCACAGTGGTTTCAGCAGACTGGAGAGAAAGCTGCATGCGTTTGAAGATCCACAGTGTCAGACAGACTCTGGCAAAGTTAATTACTGTATATGGCTCAGTGTAAAAAGAGCTGCTTGTAATTTCCTCATGGCCTGTAGGGACACTAATGTGAAACTGGTAATTTTAACACAGATTAGAGCTTGTTGGATAAAGAGAGGTTGTAAAATACAAATTATATCCCTCTGACTGTCGAAAACCACAGAGGTTGTTTTGCCCAATGTTGACCACGACCACCAATCAGTGTGGTGCACGCACATTGTTGCATACATTTTTGTTTTGTCATTGCTCATAATGACACTCTGCCCACCACCCTTTACAAAAGTTACATGACAGGGCCTCTCTCCAGTCACATGACCCTCTGAACTTATGTATAAGACCAGCATCAGTTTGTCTTAATTTCTTGGCAAATAAAGTCAGTAATCTCCATTGTGCAAACATACTGATATAATTTAAACAGTTCCCATTTACACAACACACTTGTCAGTTTTTTTTAGGTATGCCTAGCTCAAAGGAATATTAACCCTTCTTGTATATCAATAACTCAGCTAGTGTTTCCTTGAACTGTAGAAGAAAACTTCTTGCATGCCTCTGCAGCAAGCAGCAAAAACAAAAAACTATTTTTTTTGGTGTAAAAACAGCAAAACTCCAATTTCAAATTCTCACTTAACTTGTGCCATATAATCCAAGTTTAATTTATTCAATTCTACGCTCACTACTTTCCAAAAGCATGCATTTTTGCAAAAATCTTATTAAACGATTACGCAGTGTCATATGGAAGTATAATCAAACCTTGCATGTGTGCGTTACCCATCTGTGCTTCATTTCAGGCAGCGCACCTGCACAAGCGTCAGACAGTTCATGCTGAAGTGTTTAAAATAGTAAGGTTTTAGTGAAAGCACTCACTACTTGGCAAGTAGTCAGAGACTGGATAAAGGACACTTGTTTATACTGAGCAAGTTGAGAGTTTGTAGATGTTTTAATAGTGTTGCTGTTGTTATATGCAGCCCCCATTTACTTCAATTCATCAGGGATTTTCGTTTATCGGATTCTTTGTTCATGCATGCAAGAAAAACAAATCTTTCGTCAAGGTAACACAGGATGGGTAATTAATAAATAAGTGGTCATGTTATGGGTGAAGTATTCCTTCAAAGTAATGCTGTTTATTACAGCTGATAATAGCTAGTATTGTTCCCAGGAGGCTTTTTAAAAAATGTAATTCCATGGTAATTTTTGTAGTGCTGGCTCCTCTTAGTTGACAAATGGTTCATTTTGGTCTTGGTCAACAAAGATTTCTTTAGTCTATCTTTTTTTAAAAATGTTTTTTAAAGCTGATTTATTTCCATGAAAATTATGAGCAAGTCTCTGGAAAACACACCATTTAAAGTGGTGCTTTTGCAAGAATCTTCTTGGAGAAACTCAGTTTTCCACATTTGGATTAAATAAACTAATAAAATGGGCGATAAAATTGTTGAGTCAGTTGACGAATAATTTCTTTAGTCGAGGACAGCCCTACATTTTCAGAGGATGTAGTTTGTGGTCAATTCGGACAGTCCTGTGTTTCACTCTGAGGTGTTTCCAATATCTAGTCTACCCTCACTGATTAAACAGAAATAAAATTGAGACACCTCAGTAAAATGCAATACAATTTAAACAACACAACAAACTGCAGCCTTTAAAAATCACCATAAAGTTGAATCAACACCTCAAACAGTTTTAACAAAACTGGAAATCATCATCTTCATGCAAGCAGGACTGATGTAAAAGCCTGCATTTGTTTTAGCTGGATCTTTAATAAACTTGCGTGACGTGAGTATGTGCACTCTTGTGGTGGTGTGACATATTAGCTGCAGCAGTGTGATCTGCAGCCATGTCCCACCTAAAACCATGCACGCACAGGTTTTTATAACAGACAAATTTCTGTGGTTAGAAGAACACCTTGAACTAGAGATGGATACCTGGATACCAACTGCAGATCAGTACGATAAGAGTCAAAATAGTATTTGGGCTTTTACTTAATATAAATATATATATATATATATATATATATATAAAAGAGAGAGAGCGCGCCACATACAGCAGTAAAGTAAAGTTTACAGTACGTCCTGCAGATAGGCAGGCTGTCAGTTAAATCACCTGCCTCCTAAGCCAGCTTGTAAAGTGATTCTCTAGTTTATATCTGTAGCTGTTGATCCCAGCTCTCTTGTTCAGATTATCGGCAATTAAGTAGCTTTAATGGTAGGTTTCCACTTTGCCCCAAGAATGTTAAACCTACTGAATGATTAATTATAGTGCTGTCTCATATGTGGTTGCAACCTACAAACGTAATAATGAACTTTGGGTTGAATTTATTAGACTATTTATATATAATTTGACTGATTTAATCAGTGCCGTGCTGCAGAACGATATGCAGTTTGTTCATTCAAAATGGATATTACAGTTGCAGCTAATTTTTCTAAGCCAACAATTTTTCGCTTGAGAGAGATTTAGTAAAATCAACTGCTGTAGTGTTTCATTTATGTGAAAATATCTTATGCTGCACTTTGCTGTATATGTTCTTTTGTTAGTCTGAAACATCCTTGGAATTTTTTTTTTTATGAATAAGATGTTATGATATCAGAGTTTTATATGATATTCTCTCAGCCTCTTTAGATACCAGTAGGCACACAAAACGGGATATTTCTTTAACAACCTCCACACAGTGCTAGTACACTGTAGTAGATCCATTTATAAAAAAAAAAAAATTGCTTTTCTTTCAACATGTATAGCAGAGATTTTGTCGTTTTTAAGAACATGTTACTAAAGTATCTATACTTTTGACAGCCTTATTTATAGATGCTATGATGTCCAGTTTTTGAGACATGTAGTTCACCACACTGCGTAGTGTTATACTCAGATATAGAAGTATTAGACATATATTTTAACCTTCATTAAGGTAGTTGTTTTGCATTGTAGTGCAGTTGTGTAATAGTCTGCATTAGTTTAACTAGGGCTACTAAATGAACTGACAGCTGACTTTAGTTTGAAATGAAAACCGGTTAAAGGTACAATATTTGTATAGATATTTTTTTTTGCATCTCTGGTGTAGCCTGAAGTTTTTAAAGGTGGGAGGTTTTTTTTGTTCTGAAATGACATGATGAGATATTGGATCTATTTACATGCGATTTACATGCTTACTGTTTTCAATCATGCAAGACTGATTTTATAGAATGGCAACTCTGAAATTTGTTCATGAACCATTTTGAATGAGAAAATCCTTTGTTCTACTACATATTTTGTTTTCTGTCAGCAGGGTGGTTGAACATGTATCATAGCTTGTCTTTGTTTTCCAGTACAGTTTAAGCTGGGTGGAGGACTTAAAGTTCTCATTTCACGTCTTATTGTTGGATGTAGTTACAAAGGTTTGTCTGACTTGCTGCATCACCATGACAGGATTTATGTTGTTACGACAGGTTTGCATACTTTAAACTAGAACCACTAAGTTTATTGCCTGCAAGTAACATATGCAAAATTCATAGTACAATGGCCCTGCAATAACTCTTACTGTCACAAAGGTTACAGTGTTGAATTCCAGTTGAAACTATTATAGTGAGGTGTTGATTTGAAGTGTTGTGGTGCTGCTAACTTGTGCTGCATGATAATAGAAGGTGTTTCCAGAATTTTGTCTGTGCTACATAATTGTGTGTGCTATTTAACCCTCTGAACCCAAAGCAGTTTCAAGGTATTTTTTTATCCGGTCACATTTTACTCACTTTGGCCTCATTTTTCACTGCAATATATTAGTTTTACAGCTCTGTCAAAACAGTACAAACATGATTTGAAGTAGGGAGAACTAAAAAATGTCCTCTGTGATGCTGAACTGTTAAAATGGCATAAATCCTCTAAAGAAAAACGCATAATCTTTCATCATTTCCCACAAACACAAAAAAACACAATGCTATACATATTGGACTTTTTACATTTTAAAAATGTAGCCTGCAGTTCAGACCTGAATTTTTCTCCCAGGACTTTTTGGTCTCAGCCGAGTCATTCATAGCCTTACTGTGGCGTGCAGAACTTCTGTGTTTTAAGTGTTCAGAGCTTATCAACATCACATGTATTCAGAGTATTGACCCAGTATGTCATTGTTTGCATGTGATGTGATGGATGTATTTCTCTCTGGACAGGCTGTGGTGGAATGAGCAGTGTGTGTGTGTTGAAGAGGAAAGCAGTGCTCTGGCAGGATTCATTCAGCCCCCACCATAGAACTACATCTCCCAGCATGCCCGTGGTGCTGAGCAGCGGAGGACATGCCCCTCCAACTGGGCAGACCCCTCAGGCCATACCCCAGAGCCAGCAGGTAAAGACAACACCTTGACACTGCATACATATGTCCATCACTGCAGTTATGTGTGTGTCCTGCCTGTGTTTCAATACTGCGTCTGAAATCAGATACTGTGCACTACATACTCAATATGTGTACTATCGTTCAGCATACTTTTGTGTAAATAACTGCCCAACTGCAGCTCTTTTGTTCCTAAGGGGGAGACCATGATGATGTTTTTTCTTTGTGTCTGTAGTAGTACTTCTGCTTTTAGAAAATGCAAAGTGCAGGCAAATATCATATGGTATCTCGTTACAGACTGCCTTGGTTGCTGCCTCGTCAAAATAAAAAAGGGGAAAAAAGCTGTTTCAAACTCTTTACCTATGCAGTAACAAAATAACCATCAGAAGCACACACATACAGGTGAAATATTGGGGAAAGTAAAACAAAAAGCAGTGCATAATAGAAAAATATAACAAATAAATGAATCATGCCATAGTCGCTGTCTGTCATATTGAACGTTGGCGTCACCACTGCATTGCATTATGGGACATATATGCTGGCATAGTGACCAGTGTTTTTTTCATAAAATAAAACAGAATGCACAAATGATATGCAATTTACTTACTGTTGGTTTGAAACACCACAAGAAATCTCATCCTGTTTTATATGGTACTGGGACTATTTATCATGAGGCGGAGCAAGAAGAGCCAGCTCTTACTTCTCGATAATAAGGTTAGCGTTTTTCATGACAGGCTGCGGTCACACATCCATGAATGTAACATTAGCGAATGTTCACCTCCCGTTCACTTCAATTTCTATGTTAGCGATAGCGGGCAAATAACATATTATCTTCCATTGGCAACGCAAATTATCATCTTCACATCACGTCAAGTTCAACTGTGGGAATCTTTAATCGGCAGAGCCTCAACCAATAACCAAAAAGTGTATGTGTAGTTGTCCCCACTTGGCTGTCAAACAGACTAGAAACCTGCAACTTATTGATATAAGTTGCAGGTTTCTAGCATGTGTTTCACCTCAAGCACCGCCCACATTCAACACAAATATCGCCTTAGCATTTGCTTACATTTATGTTTGTGTGACTACCCGCAAATCCACGAAAAAAAATAGTCAAGTTCATCTGATTAGTAGCCATTTAGTCTTCTTGAAAGCCTCGGTGACTTGTTAGGCTGCGTGTTCAGAAAATGACGGAGCCCAGCTGTTCCCAAACATGTTGACTGATTCATGATGACGGTGTGGAGGGAGAATTTCGTGTTTACCCTCAAAATGAGTAAGAGAGGAAGTCAACTTCAGTGTGCCAGGGAAAGAAATGCTGCCTCTTATTTGGACGTATTTGAGTGTTCGAAGAGAGGATGTGGCCTAAATACCACCAGCAGTTGTGCTGCTTTGAAAATTATGAAATTTGGAATTGAAAAATGACAAATTTTAACTCCTGAATATGTCGTTATAAGGTTAAATAAGATGCCTGGATGAATGTTTATTTACCTGGCAGAATATTTCCTCCTGATTATTTCATGATGTACAGCAGATTAATTACTAAAAAATACTACATTACTTAAAAATAGTTTGAATCCCATTTTCTCTGCAAAGAGACTGAGAGTCTTGCTAAAAACATTAGGTAATTATATTATGTTTGGTATTTGATTGATCTGCATTTCATTTCTACTACACATTGTTAATGCATTTGAATTATATTGATGTTGAACTCCATAAAACATTGATAATTACTTAAAAACTAGATTATAGCCGCAGGTCTCTCGTTGTCTGCTTGTCACTGTTGCCAGTAATTTAAGGATAATGTGCACGTCTGTGTGTACATGTCTCTCAGGGTGTGGCGGGTGCTGGACGTTCCCAGGATGATGCCATGGTGGACTATTTCTTCCAGCGGCAGCATGGTGAACAGCCCGGGAAACATCGCTGGCCCACTGGAGACAACATCCATGACAGCCAGGTGTGTGGCTGTTGCACACTGATGTTGTTATTGTAGTGTATCATGTTGACGACTGTTTGTTTGTTCGCAGAAACATTTGTACACAGAAAACTTTATTCTTACTCGTATTGCTGGTTTCTGTCACGTGACTGTTGGCCTCAGCTGAGTGGTTCATGGCTTCCCAGTTGCCTTGAAGAGCACAGAATTAAAATAAAAAATTCAGGGTCTGGTTAGTGCACATGATTGATTTTTGGTGACATTTTAAATGTAGAATAAATTAGGGCTGGGCGATATGGACCAAAAGTCATATCCCTATACGTTTATCGATATACGATATATATCCCTATGTTTTTATCCTAAAGTGAGAGCAAATGTTCAGTCAAAGCCAAATATGACATGTCACAAGAAGTTTTATTGAAACCGTTTATTTAAGTGAACATAAATCCTGTATAACAGGAGTACCTTTTTTTTTTCTTTTTTGTTTTTTTTTAAATCAATGCTCGATAAAGTGCACATTTAAATAAAAATAGTCCATGAAGTTAAATAGGTCAATCTTTTTCTGAAATAAATAGATTTATATGAGAAAAGAATAGTGAACATTACAAAATAACTTAATATGACAAACCCTTGTAAGGGCAGCATTTATATATCAAAGAAAAAACAAAACTATATCGACATATGCGATATGGTCTAATTCCATATCACATTTAAAAATATATCGATATATTTTTATATCGATATATCGCCCAGCCCTAGAATAAAGTCACTTTGAAATATCACTGTTTAAAACTTAGATTTTGTTATTTTTCCCGACTGAAGCGTGCATCACACATGATTTGTTCAAGCAACGTTATAATAAATGGTGTAATTTTGATAAAAACAATCACAAAGTACTTTTTTCAATTGTACAATCTTTTTACCCTTTAAAAATGTAACTTTTGTGTTATTTACTGCAATGTTCTGCAAATCATTTGAGAAGGCCATTACTAATTAACATAGGTGTTTAAAGCTGGGTTTATGTTTATACGTTGGCTGGCTGTTGGAGGCATAACGTGGCTCTCTTTGCAGGTGCGGTCCATGGACGAGCTGAACCATGACTTTCAGGCTCTGGCTCTGGAGGGACGCGCCATGGGAGAGGTGAGACATGGAGTTGGATGGTCGAGGTCACATCAAAGAAAGTGTTTTATCTGATCATGTAGTTTTAATACCTCATCTGATAATGGAGCATCTAGGCTGTGGTTACTGACGGCAGAAACTCTGGATTCAGCTCGCTGGATTTGAACAGGTCGAATGCTGTTTGAAAAAGGCTGCCCTGTAGTTTATGGGCACCTGGCTGAACAAACACATGATGGATTGCTCGCGGAGAGTGAAACTTGAATAACAGGAAATCCAAGGGAAAAAGAAATGGATCAGTTGCTCAGTGGAAGTGAAAGCATTGTGGACTTGCGTTGGCATTGTTTTTCCCAAATGAAAAGCTCTGAAAGATGAGAAGAGACTGAGCAGAGATGTTTTTTTAATTTAAGCTGGTTGGACTGGCTGTTGGCATTTATAAAACACAGTGTACACTCAGTAAGTCTGTTAATGTTGGACCAGTGCCTACAATTAGTTTTGGCCTGTTGAACACAGTGCTGATGTACGTTCGTGTCCCATATTGGTTGAATATTGTTTGGCTGCTGGGCACTGTAATAAATCTTTAATTATCAGTATTAACATTAGGGCTGTAGCGAAAGTCATTTTTCAACATTTGAAGCTGTTATTGAGGTTTCTGAATTCAGCTCTTAAGCTCTGTTGTCATCAACTCGCTGTTTTTTCATCTTGGTAATGTGTTTTTAGTCTCATATAAACAAAATCAACTCCACAAAATGTCAACAAAATAAATATTCTTACACCAGAGACCAGCTTTAATTTGAGCCTGATGTCATTGTGAAACACATTTCATTTAAACTCAACAGAAACAAAATAATTCATTTGAATATCTACATTATGTAAAACTGAAGTTTTGAAAATTCCAACTGTTCAGTACGACCTGTTTAACATCTTATAAAATAACCTGGTATGGCTGATCTGTTCACACTTTCAGATTTTGAGCCCCCATGTAACCACAATTTTCCTGTTCCTGAAGATACGGATCACATTTGCAAAAACAAGGTCCTTTTTATAAAGCAAAAAAAGATGCTTCTTTGCAACTCACAGTGTGTTCAGACCGGACGCGTAGCGAATATTCGCGTCGCGTTACTCGCGCGAATTGATACGCGCGAGAATTGAATTTAATTCGCGTCACTCGCGCGAGTAACGCGACGCGAATTTTCGCCCAAGAGACTATTTAGCGCCAAATAATTGCCTCCATTTCATTCTGTCATCAACCATGGCTGACATTACAAGTATAGCGTCCCTGTACCTGCTCTGCCGTCGTGTCTGGGTGAGTGACATCATCCGGAGGCGCACTCAGCACGGAGAGAGGACCGCAGAGTACTTCCACCTTTTTCCTGTCCCTCCTGCCGACCCACTCCTCCTTCCTGCCTCTTTTCTCCTCTCTCTCATGTATGTATCTCGGACACTGTCGTCCAGAGTCTCAACGCTGATAGGCTGACCCGACACAGCGTCACGCGAATATTTCGCCAAAGTTGAATTTATTGAACTCACGCGAATTCGCGTTGTTTCATTCGCGCCGCGAAATTCGCGTCAATCGCGGCATTCGTGTCGCGCGAAACCCGCGATTCGCGCCGCCGGCAAAAATTCGCGTCTATTCGCGTGTTTGCATTGACTTTGTATGTAATCTTGTCGCGCGAAATATTCGCTACGCGTCCGGTCTGAACGCACCGTCACGGTGATAAAAAAAAAGTGAAGAGAAACTCTGATGAGCTGCTGATAAGGAGCTGAAGTCTTTCAGAGTAAAATAACTGAAATGAAGCTTGTTAATAATGAGCCCTGATGGTTTTATGGTTGCTCATAGACACTGGCTATTTTGTTTCTGCTTCATGCATCCAGTTAGAATGACCTGTACTTGTTTGTTGGAGGCAGTCTGGGGTCAAAGTACTTCTGACAGAAGTGTGTATTGCTGAAAGTGTCAGTGCAGCACCGGCAGCTTCACACAGCAAAGCAAAATACTTTCTGGTCATTCGAGTAGTAGGATTTGAGGACCTTTCTGCTCAGATGGCCAGTTATACAAACTTATTACTTATGTTTACATTTATTTAGATATTCTGCCATTTGCTTGCATTATATCTTCAACCGTTTTTACCTTGTTCTTGTTTTTTTTCCTTTCCCTCTTGTGTCTTTGTAGCAGCTACTAACTGGTAAGAAATTCTGGGAGACGGATGACTCTGGGAAGGATGGACCAAAAGGGATCTTTCTGGACCAGTGGAGGGACAGTGCATGGGGTGCCTCAGGTAAATACCAGTCTGGAGACGTTTTCTTTTATTCACTTCAGAGGACCAGGTCACAGTATTGTCTGGAGTTGCCCTTTTACACATGTAGCACACAGCAGCAGATTGTCTGTCTGTGTCAGACATGTTTTCACTTACTGGAAATACTCCATTTGATTTAGATGAGGAGCAACAGCTCAGTATAGAGTGCAAGAGGCAGGACACGATTGAAAAACTATGCTACAAAACCCTTTTTTTAATTTTTTTTAACGTAGCTGGTCCGTAATTTGGTCAGTGTCCTGCATTCCTTATATTCATCCTGAATCTCCTAATCTCTTCAGTTAGACATTTTCATTGTGTCTGTTAGGGTTTGGCAATATGATGGTATGTGTGTCAACAGGTCAGAGATTTGGCAATACCGTTTCTATCGCAGTAACTATTCTTGCACGATCTTGTGATCTCACGTGATTTCCTAATTCTCGCATGGTTTCGTGTTCTTGCATATTCAGCTAAGTGCAAATTACTTGATTTGGACAGAATTTTAGTTTTATTGTTTTTGAGTGTTTTGTTTTTGACTTAAAAAGGCTGTTGTTTTTTATTGTTGTCGATGGAAGCTCCAAGTAGGGAAGTTAAATTAATAAATTAATTTATATAACAATGACTCTATCGTGATACAAATTGTTACAATGATATTAAATTATATATACCGTGATAGAAGATTTCGGCCATATCCCTCTAGTGTCTCCGTGTCAATGACCCTTCTCCTTCACCTCATGTTTTTATCCTTCCGGTTTCACACCAGTCATGCAATAGAAACATTATCAACAAGCCTACTTGCTCACTGAATTCTTCGGACATTGACCGGCTCTATTCACACATGGGCTCAATCGGACGTTACACAGGACATTTTCATTCTCACTTATAGCTCCTCAGACTAATGTCTGTTTATGTTCAGACAATAGGCTCGTTAATAGGGCAGGATTATTTGTGAAACATGTCATTTTTGGGGGTTTTTTTTTTCCCACAAGCGCATCAAGAAACCCTCACAACAATTGCAGTCTGGTGTTGGACAATGTATATTTAGATCCCAGTCAGAATCTAAAGCTAATGTCAAAGTGAAATCACCCTCATGTTCTCTCAGATGATGAGATTTGAGATTTCTGGTGAATCATATCAGCACAATGCAGTTATTTCTGTAGGCATGTTGATGACAAAATAAATATCTCTGCATTTCAGAAGCAGTCTTGCACATCACTTGTGTATCAGTTTACAGCTGCAGAAAAAAGTGATGCACAAAAGCTTATTTGTAGAGTGAATTTCTTTTGGTAGATGGCTCGTTTCTTGGACCTTGCAGGTCAGTTATAGAAAATGTTTGGCATACATACTACACAGTGTAAATGATGAAGTGCATATACTCTGTCTGGAAGTCTAGTGTTGAAGACAGCCGTTTCATGTAAAAAAAATAAAAATAAAAAAATTCCTTGGTTCATAATGAGGAAAAAAAAGTCTAAGAAACCTCAGCGGAGGCAATTAAAATACCTACAATGCAGCTGTAGGCGACAGACAATTACAAAACATTAACAGAAAGTTGTAACAGTTAGAAGAAATCCAAAACCCAGGGGGTAGATAACCCATCAATGGGATTATAATTGGACTGATACCATTAAAATCCAATTAAAGACATCTAATAAAATAAATCAGAAAATGACTGTGTATTTTGCAGCACTTGCATACCAAGAGTGGCCCCTGGTGTCACAATCTAAACAGAATGTGATGTGGAAACTTTTAGGCCACCTCAGTAAATACAGTTAGTTGAGATGATAAAATTTACAGCCATACAAATACTTTTAATGTAGTTAAAAAAACAAAAAAACAAACTTGAATATTATCATGTGAATTGTGCCTGTGTATCACTATCAGATCAGTTTATGGAGCAGAAATGTCCGTTAGACCCCAACTGAGTCGATTTGATGCATCCAATTTTCATTTATTTTATCAAGGTATTTTTTTAAATCATTTTTTATTTTTTTAATGAGCATACTTAGCATCCTGTGTTTATTTATGTATTGGTATTATTAGTATAATTGTTAATGTTTCTGTTTCTCTGCTTTTTTGCCTCCCTATATATTATTATAATACTATGTTTTTTTGTTTTGTATTTATTTTTCTTTTTGTTTTGTGGGTTGTCTTTTTTGTGGTTCTTTGTTCTAATGTACCCTTTAAAAAACAAAAATGTGGAAAACAGCTGTGGAATAAGTTACGTCTTGTACTGATGCTTATGAATGCTAATTTCCAATAAAAAATATATAAAGAAAAAAAAAAGAAATGTCCGTTAACAGTCCCGCTTCCTCTCATGTCAGATCACTCAGTGTCTCAGCCAATCATGGTGTCCCGTCGGCCAGGGCAAGGTTTCCATGGCGGCGGTGAGGTCGGGGTTGGCTCTGTGATGTCACCGCGCTCTGAGAGTGGCGGGCTGGGAGTTAGCATGGTGGAGTACGTCCTCTCCTCCTCGCCGGCTGACAAGCTGGACTCCTGCCTCCGAAAAGGACCTTATGTAAGTCTTGTAGTCTCTCACATTTTCTCTCGCTTCTGAATCTCTATTTTTCTAGTCGTAAAATCTTGACTTTTCATTAACCTACTTAACATTTTCAAACCCCAGTCTGTCATTTGTCTCTCACTGTTTGTCCTCTGTCAGCCTTTGATTATCAGATGAGGACAGGTCTTTCACCTTGTCCATGTCTGTCCTTCCCACTCCATATGCCATCTGTCACTGTCAGATTATCAGGACCTCAATATTTCAGTTTTTCACCGTGTCTGTTGTATTTCTCTCCATCACACAGGGGCAGAGAGATGGAGAAGTGGAGGAGGAGAAGAGGGAGAAGCCAAAGGCAACATTTGAAGGAGAGAAACTGAAAGAGTTGACAGAAGTTGAAGCTGACGTCATTAATGACGTCATCAACCCCAACGGGCTGCCCGTGCAGAACGGCCTGGACGTCGACGTCAAAGAGTTTGGGTCAGTAGCCATGTTTAATTAAAGTCGAAACGAATTCTGAAGGGAAATTTTTAAATGTTGCATGGAAGAAAATGTGAAATAAAGATGTTTCCATCAATTGGTTTAAAGCAAATAAACAAAGATGCAAAAACTTGCTTTCGTCAGAAGATGGCAGTGTAATGTGTTGCTGTAGGCTAATCCGTCAGTAAAGCGTAGAAGAAGTAAATTCAGCAAGAGAGAAAAAAATATTTAAAAAAACATTGGCCACCCATGAGAGAAGTTTTCAGGAATTGGATTCAATTGGGCAACTTATAATGCATCTTTCATGTCAGCTCATCTTGACTGGCAGAGTTAAATGTTCAATACGTCAGAAATTATTCAGACAAATCGTTTCCATCTCCTATTTTTCAAAAAAAGACAAAAACCACCTCAAGCGAGTGTAAAAAATGTTATGCACGTTTTTGAAAGTTTGATCAAATTTTGGTGTTTCCATTAAGCTTTTCTCATGCAAATCCTCAGAAACACAGACAATTTGTAGATGGAAACATGACTAGTGTGACAGTCGCACACACACTCAATGCTTATTGCTCTACAAACAGCCTTTTAGATGTAAATTTAACTGCTCCTTCTTTCTCACCCCTGCAGTCGTCCCCCAGGCAACATGCCAGCCCCTGGTCCCGAAGGTGACCTGCTGGGAGGTCCCGGAGGTGTAGGGGCTGATGGCCTGACACCCCTGGGAGGTGGTGGAGGCCCCAAACCTCCTGAGGACTTCTCTGGCGTGGAACAAGGTGGTGTCACTATGGACCCCATGGAGTCAGTGATGGAGCCGCTTCAGTTTGACTACAACTCCCAGATGCCCATGGACTCTGCGCCCACTGTGGGCTTATTTGATTACGCCAACCAGCAGCAGGTAAGAGCAGCAAGCAGAGAGCTGTATACAAACATTCGTCATTAGCTCTGCAGGAGATTAAAATGTGATTCACCTGTCAATGTGCTGTTTGCAGCTGTTTCAGAGAAACAACGCCCTAGCAGTGCAGCAGTTAACAGCAGCTCAGCAACAGCAGTACGCCTTGGCAGCAGCACAGCAGCCTCACATTGGTAAGAGAGTTGCATGCATGCATGAACATATATATATATTTTTTAACAATAATTTTTATTGAAGTTTCAAGTGCATATCAAACTTAGTCGAATGTACAAACATTTTAATTTATATCCCCTCGATCATACATTCATTCACTGACAACAAACATCAAACTAATGGAGAATAAGTACTAAAATGAAATAAATAAGACTAAAGTGGAGCAAAATTAATAAAAAATAAATAATAGTAATAAAATAAAATAAAAGGCAGGATCATTTCATAACCTATTGTTCAGTCAGTGTTATCCGTTTCATTGGTCAGGAATGACATAAATGATTCCCAAATCCAAGCAAACTCCTCCTGTTTACCTTTAACAATGTATGTCAATCTCTCCAGTCCAAGACAAGTCATCAACTCCTTCATGCATGGACATATATGAAGATAACTGAATGCTAACATCTCATTTGTCTAGACATTGTTTTTCCCTGTCACTATCTTCTCTACTGACACAAATTATATCATATTTTTTTAACACTGAACCTGGGGCAGTTTCAGGGCGTTTTCTGCTCCTCTCAATTTTCACTCACTGTGGCCTCATTTTTGACTGCAGTATACAGGCATTGCACCTTTTTGGTAACGGCACAATCACGGCTAAAAGTTGGGAGAACAACACCTTTTGGGCAGTTATAACACAGTCATGTATCTGTATATTTTAGTCATAAATCATAAAATAATTAAAAAAAAACAAGTTGAATTTCTTTATCAAGTTATTTTACAAAAAAGAAAAAAAGACTATAGTACCATTATTCTCAGTCAACAAGTTACCAATATTGGGGGGGAAAAAGGGGGCTCCACAAGTATAATTTTAAATGACCCATGGAGAATAAAGTGATTCTGATTAGGGATGGGAATACTTTATCGATGATCGATTAGTCGCTGTTAAGAATTTGGTTGATGACATGGAATTTTATCGATCTGATGTTGGCATTTAATAAAACGCATCGTATTCTGTAGTGCACAACGATTCTATCGTCAAGACATTGGCCCTCATTTATCAAACGAGCATACGAAAGAAAGTGAGCGTAAAGTGGCCGTAAGATCATTTCTACGCAAGGCAGTTATCAATGTGGATGTGAGCGGAGGGTCCGATCAGATCTCACGTCTGCTCTCAGCTGGTGTACGCAAATTTGAGTCAACGTGAAGTCCACACGTCTGAGTCAGAGAATTGATCTTAGACTATACTAGTATCGATGCCTGGAGTGGATAAAACTCTTACTGTATCAAACCTTTCTAACATGAATTATTAAGTAATTTTATCCAAAACTTATTTAAACACAAAACACACTAAAATATGCAAGATTAAACTAACCTCATGCCTCTTTTCGTCCTTTCAAAATAAAGGCGTTCGTTTTGAAAGCAGGTTTTAAGACTTTTGCACAGTACTGTGTATATTTTTTATTCTGCCTCTGAATTAAGCGATTAATCAATTAATTGATCATTAACGATATAGATGCTCGAGTTGGCAGGTTTCTCCCAAATGCCCATCCCAAATTCTGATAATATATCACTTTTTTAAAGATTTGGTTTATTCTTTATAATTGTTTGTTCAAAGATGAAATTTTGACAATAATATCTGTTAATATAGTGTCTGGCTATAATAAAAGGTATAATTTTATGGAAAGAACCTGCTGATGATTGTGGAGTTTACAGTTTTAACAGCACAGGTCTTATTTTTATAGCTTTTTTTCTATAATTTGTATTGATTTATAAGATTTTACTCAGGAGTGAAGGGAATGTGATTGATCGCTTCACAAAACGCTTTACAACACAATGGAAAATGCAATCATATGATTTTACAGCCTCCATGATATCTAAGCCAATTATTTTTTTAAAAAAGAAGAAAATAAATTAAAACAAAGGTAACTTTAAGTGAAATGTCAGATGCAAAAGTAAGAACTCACTTATATTACATTTCCTGTAATTCCCTACATTTGTTGGTCTCTACCTGTGACTCCAGAACACAACAGTAACTCAGTCAATGCTGCAGTTTCTGGTTTTTCCATTTTTGAACGAAATAACAGAAGACGCAAGAAAAAGTACATGTTGTTTCATTCCCATGGTAACTAATTAATTCTGGTTAATATTTCTTAGTTGTACTGAAAGGCAAGTAATGCTTAACAAGCCTAAAGACACAAATTGGTCATATGCTAACCTAAAAAAAAAATCTTTAGAGCTTAATTTGTTTGATCAATATCAAGAATCTTAATTACAGTTTTGACAGAGTATGTCCTGAAGTTGCTGTCATGTGTAGAAGCTTCATTCTAGGAGTTTCTCTGAATATATTCTGTGTGTGTTATATAAAATCTGGTTCACCTTTCCCTCCATGTGTTCTCAGGTCTGGCCCCAGCGTTTGTTCCCAATCCTTACATCATCAGTGCCGCTCCACCGGGGACAGACCCCTACGCAGCGGGACTAGCAGCAGCAGCTACACTCGGTGAGACACTCTGAAATGGACCCTGAGCTCCATTCAGATGCTTTTGGAAGAATTTAGAAACTAATTTAGATTTATTTCAACATGCAAAAAAACACATACTCACGCATCGTCCTATCTAACCTGTATTTTTGTTTACATTTTTTTAATAATGTTTTCTTCTTTTTAACATAAAACACACAGAACAGCTTAGACACAAAAGAAAGGGGGAGCAGAATGTGAGCATGTGGGTACAGTAAATAGAAAAAAAATATGGAAAAAGTAAATTTTTCTCCTGCAGCAAGACAGAGCAGCATCCAGATGAGCATACAAACATAGCAAGGCCACAAGGCACTTGTTAGACAGTGTGCACTTAAAACAAAGTCACAAAGCAAGGAGGATGACAGTGTGGGGCCCAAACCTTATAAAAAGCATCTATTTTGGAGTTAAGCATGTATGTGTTTTATTCACTAGGAATGCAATCCATAACAATGTTGTGCCATGATTTTTGTTGGAGCAACATTCTTGATCCAGAAGAGTAGGATGTTCTTTCTAGCAGCAAAAGTCAGTATATGTGTTTACTGTCAGTGAGCCGACCATCCGGGAGTCCAACCTGTATTTTTTTGCGTCCAGGTCCAGCAGTGATGCCTCCCCAGTACTACGGTGTGACCCCCTGGGGGGTCTACCCCGCCAACCTTTTCCAGCAGCAGGCGGCTGCAGCCAACAACTCGGCCAATCAGCAGGCGGCAAACCAGGGCCAGCAGAACCAACAGCAGGTCAGTTGGCTGCTCACCAGAAAACTGGCATGCTGACTGCCTGTGGCTCAGGCTGTTTCAGTCAGAGCGCTCCTTATGTGCCAGTTGAAATGTGCAGTCGCTCTTACTGCTGCTCAACTTGGATCTATAAGCAGAAAACTATTTGCAGCCTGTGTAGATTATAAACCAATCAGCAGGAAGGGTTTCATCCAACTGCTGTTTATTTACTCCAGCTTTCCTTATTTATGCTCATGCTAATAAAAGAAATGTGCTATTATCGCGGCTATTTATTACATGGCACCATTTGTCTCTCTGTGTGTGGGCACATTGTTTTGGACATTAACTAGAGGAGAATATCATAAACATGATAGAAAGTTGTGTCTGCAGCACACCACAGGCTCCCTGCTTTGGAAGAGGTTTTGTATTAATTTGCATATTGATAAAGACAATTCAAATGCTTCTTCTATTTCTTCCTTTTGTGAAGGTGATGCGTGCTGGGGGCAACCAGCGACCTTTGACCCCTAGCCAAGGTCAACAGGGTCAGCAGAATGACCAGCTGGTTGCAGCAGCAGCAGTCAACTCAGCCCTCGCCTTTGGACAGGGATTAGCAGCTGGAGTCCCCGGTGAGTATCACACTCTGGTTTTATTGTTTTAGCAAAACTCCCAACAGTCCCATTTACATTTTCTATTGCAGCACAATTTCCACATATCTTAGTTATAAAACTATTGAGTCAGTGAGAAATACAATTACAGATAACCACCCATGGCGACATTAAAGAAAGGACATGCTGAATTTTAGGTGAACTCTAAATATCTCTTTGCCTCTTTCTCAGGCTACCCAGTCCTAGCACCGGCAGCCTACTACGATCAGACAGGAGCCCTGGTGGTCAACACTGGAGCTCGGAGTGGGCCTGTGCGCCTCATGGCTCCTGCCTCCGTCATCATATCTCCCTCCGCAGCACAAGCAGGTAAAACAGCAATCCACGTAAAGCCTCAAAGGTCTCTGTTGTTCTCTGTAGCCAGGAGGACAAAGAAGGCTGTCATACACACAAAACAATAGATTGAACATTGTGGTCTTTAAAACGTGTTCTGATGTCCCATTCATCCAGAGCAGCATTAAAAGATCAGGAGACTGTACCTTTTAAGTCTAGCCTTCTTTTGACAAGCAGTTCCCATGGGTCAGTGTTGTTGATGTGAATTTAAACACACATAGGTAATGTTGGTTTACATTATTATTAGAGGTAATGGTTTAAAATGTATCCCATAATGCTATAGCACTTGCTCAAATCAAATTCCTTCAGTATGAATATTTTCTGTTTGACTGTTGACACTTTGGTGGGCCAGAAGTTAAACCTGTGTAATCAGTTACACACAGGTTTATATAATTTGGTTGGGAAAAGGGTCTGTGTTCTTTAAATGTGAGAAAGCCACTAAAAATACATAATAGACTCCTTTCCCACACAAAGCAGACGGAAAGGCCTTTCTGTTTTGTTTTTAGTTTTACGAACACACCAGTCCTGTCTCACTGCTTCCCAGTCTGTCAGCGTCTGTTAACATATTGCTCAGTTTAACAGATTTGGGCTCCTAGTTACACAGATGATATTCCTAAATCATAATTTGTGACTCCTAAAGAAAGTCTTTTCATTTCGGCTGATATTTAACTTTAACAGCTTTTCTGTAAACTAAGTTAAATAACTAATATGCTGCCAGTCAGCACATCTATGCATTTTTCAACATGCGATTTCATTTAATGAGATGTCTAGTTATCAGAAGAACAAAGTGAATTGCGAAACGCCAGTTTAATAATTTAATTTACATTTTAAACGACTGATGACAAGGTCAATAAAGACTTTAACTGTTTCCTACTGACATATTTTTTAAATCTAACAGAGCTGAGCTTATCCATCTAAAAGATCACTTATGATTTCTTGCAACTCATAAAACTCATTCTAAAAACATGATTCAACATAATTTCAGCTCCATGTATATTGAATAAACCTAATGTTCAGATGCTTGTCTGACTTCATTTAATTTACTCATTTTTTTATAACTTCTGATTTATGAAATCTTCAAGCGGAAGACATTACGCCAAATTAAGCAGAAGAACTGAAATACAGAAAAGTTCTTTTTTTTTTTTTCATGTTTACAGCCATAACCTTGTGTGTCCACTCGATGTCTTGTTTCCATCACTGGCAGTGTCACAGCTGGAAGTGAGCAGAGTCATTTTTCCCAGCAGTGAATGTTGATTGTAACCTTTACCACTAAAGACGGGAGCCAGATGTCAGTGGGTTTGTTTTCCTGTAGTTAAGTGGTTTTATTCTGTTGTCTCCACCTACAGTTGCAGCAGCGGCAGCCTCTGCAGGTGGTGCCAACGGTGGTTTGGGCGGCGGGGCCAACGGTCCGTTTCGTGCCATGACATCCCAGCAGCCTCAGCAGCAGGGTGGTCCTGGTGGCGCTCTGGGAGGAAGTTCCTTCTACGGCTCCTCCTCCCTCAGCTCCTCCTCCCAGAGCTCCTCTCTCTTCTCACAAGGCTCCGGCCAGCCCGGACCTGGCTCTGCCTCGTTGGGGTTCAGTCAGCAAGCCTCCTCCTCCCTCGGGGCCACACTGGGGGCCACGCTGGGAGGCTTCGGCACCGCAGGTAGGAATACACTTTTCTCACACAGTCTGCTGCCGGAGTGTCTGTCAGGCAGCTGAAGTGTTTTGGTGTTTTTATACTTTTAGATTAAATATAGTAACTTGCACTAAAACGTAATGGTCCAACAAACAAAAGAAGAGTAGATTAACAATTCCCTGCTCTTCCAGATACCATGATCTGATCTGTATTTGTCTCCCTCTAGTGGCCAACTCGAGTGGTGGCAGCGGTTCCAGGCGGGACTCCCTGACTGGCAACAATGAGCTGTACAAACGCACGCCCTCCAGCCTCACCCCGATTGGCCATGGAGGCTTCTACAACGGCACCTTGGGCTTCAGTCCCTCCCCTGGCCCCGTCGGCATGCCCCTACCCAACCAGGGCCCCTCCCATTCCCTCACACCCCCACCCTCCCTGTCCAATCACAGCTCCTCATCCAACCTCAATCTTGGTAAGTGTCGGCGATGAAGTGACTGAGATCGTCACTGCCATTAACTGTGTTTTGTTTTACAGTAATGCCACTTTTAAAAGCCACTTTGTTTCTCTATGGAAACGGTCCGAGTGCTCTTCCGTCAAACAAAAAGCCAGCGATATGTTTACGTGCCAGAATAAACCTGCGATTACTATCAATTAGAATAATTTAATGCACCTGTCCGTTGATTTCCCCATTGTTTCTAGAAAGCCACATGACACTTAAGACTTCTCAAGCTTCACAACATCATTAGTTTATTATAGCTTAACACACGGGCCAATCTTGATTTTAAATTAAATGTGTGTTGATTTGCACCACATATATAATCTTTGAGTAATAGCCTTAATGGGACGTTTATGTAGATGCCCTGATGTAGAGCTGGAATTGGAATATGATGAGATATGCAAAACGATATAAAGATCTATTTTTTTCTCTACAAATTCTGTCGTGGTGACAAAAAAATCAGCGGCCAAACTGTAGCAGCACATTTGGACAATCCTTAACAGTTTGAGTCTTGCACAAGGGAGTGACCCATAGATAGCACTATTTTGCTAACCTTACACAAAGTCAACTTTACCATGTGTTTATTTATTTATTCAAATAACTACCAGAGAAATGATATATTGTCATATATATATATATATATATATATATATATATATATATATATATATATATATATATATATATATATATATATATATATATTGTTATTGAGATATGAATTGTCACTTATCAAGATGGAAGATTTTGGCCATATTGTCCGACATACCTGGGTGTAGTCTCATAAGCAAGGTTGGACTAGTTCAATATCCAAATCGCAGGATGCACAATATTTGGCAAATTAGATTAAGATTCAGTTTTGCACACACACACACACACACACATTGAAACAGCACATTTCTGCCCAGAGGTACCTTGCTCAAGGGCACTTCAGTCCTGGTATTTGACCCTCAGGTTACAAGCATGATTCCTAACCTCTAGGCCATGGACTGCCCAATTACCATTCAGAATAAAGTATTGTGGTGGTGCAAAGATGTCCCAGCCTACAAATCGTATTCTATAGACTTCAGAAAAAAAATCTGTTCGTTACATATCCTTGCAAAAAAAAAAATCTACAAACTTTATAATCATTTAATTATATTTTTAAATTAAAATAAGTATAATGAAAAAGATAATTCCCTCCACTATCATAAATCATATCACAGTTGCAGTATCATCATAATAATCCAAACTAGATATTTTTTCCAGATCATGCAGCTTTGCAAGGAATGTTTTGTTCACATACCTATATTATTTAGTAGACTAGAGAAATGATTTAATTAACTGCTGTTCAGTTAACGTCTCAAATGTGACAGCAGCTTTTTTTTAAGGCAGCATGTTTTGAGGGATTAATTACCAACTGAGACTTTTGTTCCTCCTTGCGTGTGTTTTCTGTGATTGACAGTTGGCACATGAACGTGTTATACAAATGCTTGATTTGATGAAACAATTTAACACACAGACGGAGCCAAGTCTCCGCTTCATAACAGCTCTGATGGATTGATTACCTGCATTTGGCAATTCAAGTATTTTAGGCGTCCTACTGTACAGATATAAACTGCAATAAATAGCAGCTTTTGAAGTGTGAAAGCTGAGCTACACTGTGTACAGACACTAACTGGAATATTTGAACTTATTACCAGGTTACAAATCATTCCCCTCTACCAGCAACAAGATCTATCAAGTGTTTTGCTACCACCTGGTACATACATTGCTGGAGAAAACTAGTTTTTTGTGTGTTTATTTATTTAATGTATATTTGTACAGAGACAGTTGTTTAGCATGAATCAATGCCACACACCACATAATTTATAGTCTAAGCTCAACAACAAATACACAAGAGACAATAAAAAACACAACATGTCCATATTTATTAAAAGCTCAAAACAAGAAAATACAAACAAAACGGTACGAGACGCAAATGCAATAAAACCCCAAATCATTCACTACTACATGACTGATCCCTCTTTAAAACGGTTTGAGTTTGAGACAAAGTATTTGACTTTTAAATACACAGCAGGTTACCACTTATACAGCAGTCTAATACATTTAATGAAGGATAATTATTCTTAGTGTAGGCCAGTTTAATATTCGAGGCGGTGCTGCCATCCAGTGCTCTGTTTCTGTGCTGCAAAGCCATGATTTAATTTTCATAATCTTGAAACTTTAGTACTGCAGTGTCATCAATTAAAAAAGTAATCCATATTAACCCATGCACATAATCACTGCAGCATTTGAGGATTCAGTGGAAGAGAGAGAGATTAATTTCCCCCTGGCTTTTACAAATTGCCATGCACCAAGTACTGATGTAGGACCCAAACAATGTGTTCCTCATTTACTTATTTTATTCGTTTTTACTTCTATTTATTGACTTACGGATTTAAAATATTGTTTTTGCCACTATAAGTTGTACATGTCTCCACTTCTTTGGATATCTGTTTGTATACATGGGAAGAAAATTCAGTATTTTTAAATTAAAGTTCAGCATGGTTTGGTTTTTTGGTTCAGGTCTCTGTATTTCTGTGAGATTTACTTTAATCCAGCATGCTTTCTTGAGTCTGAGCATTATTTGACTGTTAGAACTGGCGCTGTTCAAACCCTCAGTCTAACAATACCTCCCTATTGTCTCCAACCCCACAGGAGGCCTGACCAATGGTAGCGGGCGTTTCATCTCTGCAGCTCCAGGAGCAGAGGCCAAGTACCGCAGCGCCGCCAGCTCAGGCTCCTCCCTCTTCTCACCCAGCAGCCAGCTGTTCCCGTCGTCACGGCTACGCTACGGTATGTCGGACGTGATGCCGTCGGGCCGGAGCCGCCTGCTGGAGGACTTCAGGAACAACCGCTACCCCAACCTGCAGCTCAGAGACATCGCTGGCCACATCATGGAGTTCAGCCAGGACCAGCACGGCAGCAGGTGCACACACATACACACACACACACACACACACACACACACACACACACACACACACACACACACACACAAAGATCACTGAGTAGAGCACGGGGATGGTTATTTAATTTTCACTGAGGCCCCCGCAGTGTTGGATGAAAAATAAAGACACGAGGGAATGTTGATAGCTGCTGCTGTTTTGCAGCATCAACTGTTTTTGTGCGCTCAAGGACAGACCCAAAGAGCACCTGAGCAGACTCCATCCCTTTATGTCCAACTCAATCTGCTCTTACCCTCTAACAATGCAATACCAGTTACATTGTGCATGTGTCATAACCCTTAGCTCCCATGGGGTCAGAGAGTTTGTGTCAGCCTTCATTTAATAACCTTGTCCTGATGGGTATATGCCAGCGTTTGTCAAACGTGATTGATCCTGTTGAAATTTATATTTTGAGACTTAAGCAAGCCATTCTCTCAGGCTTGGAAAAGCTCCTCCAGAGCCACAGAAGAGGTTATACAGCTGTCTTTAGAATATAATAACCACGACAAATTAACTAATGGTCATGAGTCAAATTGGTGCATTACCCCTTTTTTATATCTCACAATGTCAAAATTTTGTGGTAAACTTTCTTTGGTCACTAAATCTTTGGTCCTAGATTGCACTAAGACACATCCACTGATGCCAGACACACTGTTTTCTGTTGGCAACAAAGATTTCACATTATCTTCACAATTTGTCAACCTTAGTTTGGGACAGCCCCAGATCTCACAGCATACAGGGGCCACTTCTGGAAAAAGTCTAGTGGAGTGTTGGATCAAAGTTCATGCTTCAGTTTATGTTCAGCGCAAAGGGTGAACAGGCTGGATGTGCTAATGTTTCAAAGTTACAGCCCTTAGACTATATATATATGACTATATAGACTGTGAACCTGACAGTTCTGTTTTAAACATGGCCTCTTTTTACAGTCAGCTTGTGTTATATTACCTCTTGAGGTGCTATATTCTCAAGTTGATAGCAGAACAGTGTCACTGATGTGTTACCATCTCTACCTCTTTATATGATACAATCCAGAGAAGATGGTCTTACTTGGGGGCCCACTCTGGGGCTCTGGTTTCTGGGTCTGTCTGGGTTAAACCAGCCCTGCCTCATCGACACTTTTCCACTGAAATGATCTATTAATACACCGTGACGTCCAGTCTGCACATTCCAGACGTTCTCTTTCCTCCGTCTCTTCAACATCACGGCCCTTTTTATCTATGCCTTTTGCCTGGCATCCATCACTTCACCTCACAGACTGCTTGGTTCCTCCTTCTTGTCTTTTCTCCACTCTGATTTTCATCTCCTTTTGTCTGGCTGTTCCCTCGGGTTAAAGATACAGGAGAAGCGCTCCCTCTGTCTTTGTACATCTGTTTCGCTTTATTGCTCTGTCTCTGTCTGATGTGGTTATTTGTCTTTGTCTTCAAGTTCATCCAAACTTCGTGAATCCACTTTATATACTAAGTGGGTTTAAGGAGAGCAGGCTGCATACTTTCTCATGAGGCCTTTATACATTGCAAAAGCTAGAAAATGAAACTGAAGAATAACAAAACAAGAGGTATCTGTTGTTAATATAATGCTTATCCTCTCTGTCTCTAACAGATTTATCCAGTTGAAATTGGAGCGAGCCAGTTCAGCGGAGCGCCAGCTTGTCTTCAGTGAGATACTGCAGGCGGCCTACCAGCTCATGGTCGACGTCTTTGGAAATTATGTTATCCAGAAGTTCTTTGAGGTGTGTGTGAAAAGTGGAGTTGGGTTCATTTCGGGTTTTACCAGTACAGTCTGTGTACGAGCTGAAACTGGTTTGATTTTATGCAAACTGGCTGAACTGGAATTTGCCTCGAAGGCACATTGTGACAAATACAGTAGTCCACATTGAAAATGGTACTGTGATTTCTTACATGCTGATGCATGTTGGAGTGTTTGTTTGGTTTTGGATAGCTTGCTATTTGCAATAAGTAGCTACATTCATAATTGGGATCTCTCAGTCTCATTATGTTCTTCCCGGTAGTGGCTACTAATAAGTGTAACGCCTAGTGATAAGATGCGGTATACAGATCCAGTCTGGTGTTTAGATTACGACACCGACCCGATCCTAACGATCAAAAGTGTACAAAACTTTATTTAACTAATGGCATCTCAGTCAATGATTCTCTGCACTTGATATTTATGTTGTGTATTATCAAACGGATTTGAGGATTTACAAGCTTATTTGTGTGCATTTGTTCCAGTTCGGCAGCCTAGACCAGAAGCTGGCTCTGGCAGAGAGGATCCGGGGTCATGTCCTGTCTCTGGCTCTGCAGATGTACGGCTGCAGGGTCATTCAGAAGGCTCTGGAGTTCATCCCCTCTGATCAGCAGGTCATTGTAAGTACACTAGTTTCTGAAGTAAACAGACTGTTCCTTAGAAACGTCCTTAATTAAACCTTTCCTGCCATAAGCCTGCTGTGATTTGGGACTTTTACTGTGAGAAATTAAGCTAACTATCCTTTTGAGGAGTTTAAATTTTAAAGCATATCTACTATCCATGTGCTCGTAATTCAGTCGTGATTGACTGCGCATGGCCCATGGATCACTAATTTTTGTTTATATAGCAGAATACTGCATCGATAAAGGGGTGCGCTCCTCACGCTGAAATAGCATTTTTCATGCACATTATGGGTTTTATGTTGGTGCTGCCTTTTGAAGCAGCAGGCTCCTCGCAGGCACTCTGTCATCAACGATGAATGAGGCTAATGATACCACAGTTTATATGCAAATGTTGAACTGCAGGTGTTAAGACAAATCTAGCTGAATGTCAACAGGAAATAATTGTGCTTAAATTCAGTGGTTTCAGGGAAAAGTACGAGTGTATGTGCGAGAAAGGTATCCATCTCTCCTTAATGGACCTCAATAGATTTCCTCAGGGCGACTGTTCAAAGCCCAGTGTTATTTGTTGGGCTGTGAGCCACTGTGAAAAATGAAGGAAAGGTTGGAAAATGCTTTCAGGCAATATTTGATTTCTCACAAACAATTACATGTCCCTCTCTCCACATTCTGCCTCTGGCTCTGCTCTCCCTCTTCCTCCGCCTCTGTCCCCCTTCTCCTCCTCCCTGCAGAGCGAGATGGTGCGGGAGCTGGACGGCCACGTGTTGAAGTGTGTGAAGGACCAGAACGGTAACCACGTGGTGCAAAAGTGTATCGAGTGTGTCCAGCCCCACGCTCTGCACTTCATCATAGACGCCTTTAAGGGACAGGTGGGTCCCCTCTGTGAGCGCGCACTCACAAAATATTTCCACATTCAATCACTGAAGCCTGCCGGTGCTTGGCTGACATCCACACATACATTTACTTGTGCACACACATACACCGACTCTGCCTCGCGGCTGCAAGCATATTGTCACCGCCAAAGTACATAGACACATACCCAGTCCTTTCCAGGGACAGGGTATCGTTGCCATGGCAACAAAAACCTCAGCCCAGTGGCAACAGCCATCTTCTATCCGCCAGCTAAATGTTACATTAGCATAAAGTGTTAAAAGAGATTTTGTGTCCGTGCATGCTCCTTTTTGTTAAATAGTAACGAAAGGTTTCAGGATGATCTGACAGTATATCTCACCGGTTTCACTTCGCACACATTTGCATGTTGTGTAACGGCATGTTTTCTACACGATGGCTCAGATTTGTTTGTGGAGCTGAAAGCATGTCAGGAATTTGCCTTCACCTTCCCTGCAGGGGTGGGCAGGGTGTGTGAAAGTATGCCTATGATCATTTGCTGCTGTAATCCCACAGACTTTCTGTGCCCCTTTTTAATGAAAACGGTTTGAACAAAGGAAGATTTGTGCCATCTTCAACTCTCTGACCTCCAGGACCGCTCGGTGAATGTGTTGATCAAGTAAACACGTGTAATTATTTGTCTCTCAGGTCTTTGCCCTCTCCACCCACCCTTATGGCTGCCGAGTCATCCAGCGCATTCTCGAACACTGCCTTCCTGAACAGACGCTGCCTATACTGGAGGAGCTCCATCAACACACAGAGCAGCTGGTGCAGGTAACACGCACACACAAGCTAGTACTCGCTGCTGTCTTTCTTCTTCCACCAGTTATGTTTTTTCTGGATAGTGACATCGCAAGTTGGCTGAAATTAGATGCATCCCTAGTCCAGGTTTTTGAAGTTGGCTGCATGTTTGATGTGACGTCAGAAGCACCAGCTGGTGTCCTCACGTTTTAGTTAATGTGTCTGTGTGGTTTGTTTTATTTAGGACCAGTATGGCAACTATGTGATTCAGCACGTTTTGGAGCACGGCCGAGCTGAGGATAAGAGCAAGATAGTGGCTGAGATCAGAGGCAATGTCCTGGGACTCAGCCAGCACAAGTTTGCCAGGTAAACACACCAACACATGGTTTCGTCTTATCTTTTCCTCTTCCTTTTTTAAAACTGCCTCTGCTTTCGTTTTTCAGCAATTGCAGCCAGCCTTTTTTTTTTTCTTCTTCTTTTAATGACACTTCACACTCACCGCTCCCTTCTTTCCCCTAGTAATGTGGTGGAGAAGTGTGTGACCCACGCGTCACGGGCAGAACGGGCAGTGCTGATAGACGAGGTGTGCAGCCTGACTGAGGGCCCCCACAGTGCCTTATACACCATGATGAAGGACCAGTACGCCAACTACGTGGTGCAGAAGATGATCGACGTGGCCGAGCCCACCCAGCGCAAGATCGTAATGCACAAGGTAGGTAGAAAGAGGAAAGGACTTTGTATGTGTCCCATCAAAATGTTGGGATAATGGAGCTTGTTATAAAAACTCTTCAAGGTCAATGTTTTAGACAATCAAGTCCATTTCATTTATAAAGCCCAGAACCATAAATTTGACTCGGGGCTTTAAAATCTGCAAACCCTCTGTCCTTTTTCACACATGCTTTGGAAAAGTAAAAGGCTCTAAAAAGAAAAAAACACTTAACGGAGATAAAAGACAGATGTGGATGAACCATATTGACATCATGAGCCTTTTTAAAATGCAGTTTAATGAGGAGAAATTCTTTCAGGACTACATGGTATAATTAATGGCTCTTTTTAAATATGATCCCTTCATAGCAATCAAAAGAAGGTTTGAACATTAAATATCTTGTCTCTGTGCTGTATTTAGTTGGATGTAGGTTATTTGAAAATAATTGCATTCTGTTTTTAATACATTTTCTTACAGCGTGGCACCTTTTTCGGGATCTAAAACACGGTGCTAATGAACATGAGCGTTGCTAACTCTCCAGACAGTTAACAACCCTCACTTTCATTAGTTCAACAGTTGCAAACCAATGAATTCAGTTACCCATAACACAAGTTAAAATTGATTTTTTTTTTAAACCCCACAAATGATTATCACAGTTGTCTTTGATCAAATTTGTTTTGACTAATTGTTGCAGCGCTTTATATCAACCTTTTGACTTAAAGTCCCTGAAGGGAAATAAAAAATCCTGTCTCTTGTCAACCCATCAGCCCAACCCTTCACTTACCTGCACATCAATAAATCTTTATCCGGTCGCTGGTGTCAATGGTTCCCTAGGCAACGACACAGAAGCTGACATGAGTACAAGTTGTCATTGATTTCGAGATAAATGGCTTGTTGGTGTTTGGGGTTGTTGTTGTAGTGCAAACACAAATGAAGGGGGATCGCCAAAAAAGGGCGTGTTGGAGGTGCACGATCCAGTTTGAACATTGTGTTTGTGTCTCTGCACAGATCCGGCCTCACATTTCCACCCTGAGGAAGTACACGTATGGGAAACACATCCTGGCCAAGCTGGAGAAGTACTACATGAAGAACGGCGTTGACCTGGGTCCGCTCTGTGGCCCTCCTAACGGCATCATGTAATCCGACTCCCCCTCCCTCCAGCCTGAAACCATGTCTACCACCTCCTCCCCTACCACCCTCACCTCACCCTCCTTAAGCTGTCATGTCTACCAGCCCCACCCTCCTCCTGTCTGACCCTTCAGAGGGCATCGCGCCCACTTTCCCCCTCCAGATTCTGCTCACCGAGGACGTTGAGCACCCCTCGTACCCTTGTTTCCATGACAACCCTTCGGGAGGAGCCTGTTGCTACAGGCAGCCTTAGTTTTTGTCAGATTTTGTTGCCCCTCCCCCACCCGAGCCCAGGCCCACTGAACTGGGGGAGGGAGGGAAGGCGTGCAGGGAGTGGAGAGAGAGGTGTGAGACCTGTTCCGCTGATCGCTCCACTCCCTCCTTCTTTTTTTTGTTTTCTTTTTCCTTTCATTTCCTCTTTTCTGAAGAACTTAAAAATCATTTCACTTTTTGCTACTGCTGCACACACAATCCTAGTGTCCCCTCTTCCTCCCATCCTAGCTATTTACCACTATGAGATGGAACGAGTATTTAATTTGTCAAGACGTCACAGAATCATAGACGAATACACACACGCCATCAGCTAACCAGCAGACAGATCATTTAGCATGGGAGATTCGTTTTCTGGTCTTGCTTCTATAAATATAACGTGTATACTTGGTGTAGACCTTTGCATATATATATAAATATATATATAAAACTTTGTAGTTTTTCTGGTTTTTGATGTTGAATCTGTATCTATAATGTATCCTAGTAGTGACCACATACTTCTGACTGTATAATTGTACATTTGTAAACCCTTGTAATGTAAAAGTGCTTTACCACCCTTTTTGGTATGAGAAGAAAAATGAAAAAAAGCTCACTCTGAAAAAAAAAATCTTAGAAAAAAAACCCTGTGCATTTCAGTGTATATTCTCACCTCCTTGGTTGTGACATATGAGTTGTTGTATATTGTAAATTGTAATATCAAATTTTTGTTTTGAAAAGCCCTTTCTATACAGCGTAGTACTTGTACAAAGATTCGCCACGCTTGGTTTTATCTTTATCTTGTCACTGCTTAACTTAAGACGTCGATCTCCCACTGACTCCCAATTGGACACGTTCTGTTAGACTTAGTGGTGTCTTCTGGTTTATGTTGAAGGTTTTTTTGTTTTTGACCTTTTTTTAAGATCTTTTTATAGGAATGCTTTACCCCATGAAATGTGTCATGTGTATGCTGGCTGGGTGGGAGAAATAACTTTTACTCATTTAACCCCCCCTCTATTACCCATGACTGTTTTCAGAGGGGTAAACCCTTGGATTGTACAGAGGAGATTCTTGTGTTTTTTGGCATTTCTCTAGTGCTGTAAGTGCTGTATCATACTGTCCATGTCCTTTTGGGTGAGAGAGGCAGCCCGCCACAGCGCGGTGTACATTTGGAGCAGCCTTGTGTATATTTACTACGAGCACACCTGTAACCATATGTGTATAGTTAACAGAACCTGTGTATGCTTATTGCCTGGGCAACTATTTTTTGTAACTCCTGTTGTAGATTGTCTCTAAACAATTGTGTGATCTTTATTTTGAAACCAAACTGAACAAAAAAACTTTGAAAATTTAACAGTCTCAAGTGTGTTTCATTGCATGTTTGATGCACTCACGCAGGATGAAGAGAAGGAGCAGGCAAACTGCTGTTTTACTTATTTTAAGTGTCTGTTTATAAGAAAAAGGAGCAGGATCTGTGCCATAGTTTCTATTTCAGCCATCTGAATGAATGTGTCTGCAGTGATAAGACAGCGACTACACAGCATGAGTCAGAGAGGTGCTGGGGCGCTTGCTCTAGTTTCTTCATAAATGTGACTGATTAAAAAGGCTGGCATCTTCGCACGGCAACCAGCAATGTAATTGTACTACAATAATTATACTTTTGACATGAGTAATGACCCCAAGGTTGGCAACGAGAGATCCTCAGACTGCACTGCAGTGTTGGGAGGGTGTCTATCAACACACCATCCCTCTTACAATTGTATCTTTTCAGTAGACATAAAGGCAAAAATGATCCTGCCTTGACTTGTCCATCTTTTGTTTGGAGCATTGGCAAAGACAGACAGGATGTTATTTTGAAAAACAAGTCAGGCTGGGTGTGAAGTTGGTGGCAGTAATCCTATGGCTTTGTTGATTTCTTAAAGCGGATCATCATAAACCCTGAGGAAGTGAGGGTGCATTACCTGCAGTGATTTTCAAACACCTGAAAGGAAATGTAAGCTCTGCTGTGGTCAGCTGCTTGAGTCTATAGCTATTTTTTTGTGGATTACCAGCTAAAACTGGGCAATAACCCTGAGGTCCTGACCTCCAGTGGACTTGTGTTTACTGTGTCAGCTAGTTTGTGGTCATTCTATTCATTCATTTTGCTCAATATGGGTCCTGGTGTATTACTTGTCTGGTCTACTTGCTTTGTAGATGGGCTCTGTTTCAAGATTTCAGATACAAAGTTGTAGATTAAATTAGACATAAGGCTACTGTATCCTTAGTTTCTGTACATATTTTAATTTGGTTTACCATATCCATTTAAGTAATGGTATAGTAGTTTCAAATTATTCTTTTGGATTTACAGAAGTAGGTTGTATTATTAAAAAAATATTGTCATTACCATTCATGGTATTTGTAATTGTATTTATTTATATATTTACACATGCAGGGTTGTGTTGTAATGGATTACATGAAGGCTAAGATTACATTACACATTAGTTACATTTTAAAGGATTACTTGATTACATTTAGGATGACAACTTTAAAATATGGCACTTTGAAAAGGTTTTGTTAATGGTAACCCACAGTAACTAACATTTGTCTTTTTAAAATGAGAATTCATGGATAATGGAGTTTATTACCTTTTTTTATTTGCATTGAAAATGGAAGAACTTTTTTGAGTAAGTGCTCCCTCAATGTGGCCTTTGATTAAAAATACAGCATCCCACATGTTGTAGAATACACACAGTAGACCTAAAGTTTGCACCAGCACTTTTTTGTAAGTGTAATTTGATTTGACTATACTGTAGATGCTGAATATGCAAAATGCATTTTATTTGCATTGAAAATGTTTTGAGCTGTTTAAAGAGAAAATAATAACCCATTTTTTTAGTATAAGCTCTAAAAAATGTTAATGTTTGATTTTGCAGTAATCCAAAAGTATTTAGATGAGATTACCTTTCTGGGGTCAAATATGCTGCATTAGTAATTACAAAAATAAATAAGTAACTGACTACATTTAGGAGAAACCCAAGCTTGTTAACATGTTTAACATTTATGTTACTATTTCATATCCCCTTCAGAGTAAAAGCAGTTCCTACCTGGCATCGTTTTGAGGGGGACAGGTGAGAGTGTGACAAATATGTGCAACAGTTCAGTGCAGTCAGCTGTGACCCCAGGAGTAGTGAAATAAGGGGCTCACTAGTTTTCCGTATTTTTATTTATTAAAGAAGATTGTCAAAACAAAAGAAAGGGACTGTAAAACGCTACCAACCAACAAAGTAGGATGACACTTTATTTCTCCTTTCTTTCACTTGTTTTTTGTTGTATCACTAGAAAACATTTAACAAACCAATTGGTAGTTTGACAAAATAGTTTTATACGGTCCAGAAATGGCTTTCCCCCCTGCCTTTCAGCAGCATCTGAGGTTGTAAATAAAACTGAACACGCACCGTCCACTGCCACAGACAGTAATAGAAGATTATTTTGGTCAAGAATAACTTTAAAGCTCACTGTTTTAGCGTGTTTGTTGTGGCTAACACGCTAAAACTGGCTAACCAATACCAACCAGTTCAAGCTACTGGAAGGTTAAGGTTCACAGTGTGATTGCTGTTATCATTTTTATTACAAATTGTGGCATAAAAAAAATAAGGATTAAAAGCTGTTTTGTCCGCCTTGCAATTTTGAGCAGTAACGGTTAGCTAAACCGAGCGGTTGCTAGGCGACACAAGTAGGCTACGGCGCGTGTAGCTCATGAATATTAATTACTGTGAGGTACAGGTGTGAGCTCAGCCAATCACAGCGAGGCAACGGGAGCTAACCTGTAAAGGTGTGTAACAATGGCGTGC